>NW_006767448.1:389257-460799 GCF_000264995.1 Punctularia strigosozonata HHB-11173 SS5 | reverse complement strand
GGATGCTGAGGGAGCGTCGGGGCGGGATGCTAAGCGAACGTCGGGCGGGATGCTAAGCGAACGTCGGGCAGGATGCTAAGCGAACGACTGGGCGGAGGCGGAGGCGGAGGCGGAGGCGGAGGCAGAGGCTAAGCGAACGACGGGCGGGGAAGTGAGCGTCAGGGATTTATTCCCACGTCTCCCATCCATATTCAACGCCATGCTAGGCGCTTCGGCAGCTATTCTCCGATTGCCCTGACTAAGGAAGCCTCGGATGCAGTACATTAGCCGGCCAATAGCCGCGTCAATGTGCGATCAATGCTACCCCAATCGCCCGTCGTGCAAAAAAACGGCTAAATAGCCGTGGTATACGACAAGCCCGTCCCCGGCTATTAGCCGCGACTGTTGCGCAAAACTAGATGCCACCGCTGCCAACTCCTAGACGTATACCGACAGACAGTCAATCTGCTACCTCGCATCGCATTTCTGGGCCTTCACCTTCACTCACGCCTACTTTCGCTGCAGGCCGGTCAGACCGTGGCCTTGGATGGAGCATGTCACGCCCTTGCCATGTCAGCTCCACAAACGGCGATAGAGATTCTTGAGCAGGGTCGCGCCGTTTTCTGGACGCACATATTGCGGTTGCGATCCCCGTTCGATGATGTTCCTGCCGAGTTGCGTGAAAGCTTAGTGTCGTTGGCTCGACAGCTAGAACGCAACGGCGGCACCGCCCAGGGCAATGACGAGTCGGAGTTGGGGCGACGGGCTATGGAAGCAGAACTAGCTTTGAGAAGGCGGCAGAGCGAAGAATTTGCCTCACTTCTCGGGAAAGTGCGTAGCATACCAGGCCTGGAGCGTTTCCTCCTCCCGGATGAGTACTCCCAGCTGGTGAAGGCAGTGTGCAAGGGACCCTTGGTCATTCTCCTATCCGGCAGCTCGGGCTGTCATGCTGTCATCCTTAGGTCCTCCGGCGAACCCATTGATATTCCTCTTGGGCGAGTTGTGGATTCCTGGCTCGTGGAATCGAGCTCGGCATGGCGCTCGTTGGCTACTGAAGCGAGATCGATCCTGAGAGATCGCCTCAAACTGTCGAAAACGGCCGATCGGCGGAAAGCTCCGCACACGAAGGCCAACGCGATTCTGCGACACTTGTGGGTGGAGGTGGTAATGCCAGTCATATTAGCTCTAGAAATCTCGGTATGAGTCTCCGTCTTCACCTCAATAGTGAAGCTAAACTTACGAATACGTAGCCCAGCGCAGGTAAAGACCGCCCCCGCATATGGTGGTGTGCCACCGGCCATTTCGCGCATCTTCCTATCCACGCCGCGGGTGCCGATGAGGAATGGTGCTCCGACTACATGGTATCCTCTTATACGCCGACCATCGGTGCTCTTCTGTCCGCGAGACAGGCGTATACGCCAATCCACCGGAGTAAGATGCGTGCTTTGGTGGCCGCGGTACCACGATCTTCCCTGCCTCGATGGGCTGATCTACTTTCCACGCGCGACGAAGTGGGTATCGTCCGAGATGCTCTACCAGAAGGAGTGGTCATACCTCTGTACCCGGAAGACGATGCCTTGACGGGAGATGGTGGCGGAATGAGGGCCGAGACGCTGCTCGAGAACCTTCCCCAGGCGAACATTCTACACCTTGCGTGCCATGGTCATCAGAATGCGGAAGATCCTCTCAAAAGCGGGTTCGTCATGCGGGACGAAATGTTGACGATTGAAAGGTTGACGATGATGCCGCTACCGAACGCGTTCTTGGGTTTCTTGAGTGCATGCGAGACTGCAAAAGGAGATAAGGTCAGTAGATAGTTCTGACTATTCTAAACTAGCCTGAATTGGACACACCTCTGTAGAAACAACCGGATCAAATCATTCACCTGGCCGCTACAATGTTGTTTGCTGGCTTCAAGAGCGTGATTGCAACGCTGTGGTACGTCCGCTAGCTTCATAGTATACCCCATCTCATTATGAACAGGTCTATGGAGGATGTCGATGGGCCGCTCATCGCCAAGTCGGTGTATCGGGACATATTCGATGGTGACAAGGAGTATATCGATCCAGACGACGTCGCATACGCACTCGATAGAGCAGTGCAGGCGCTGCGTAGAACTCATCCCGATCCATGTCGGTGGGCTCCATACATTCATCTTGGTATATGATTCGTATTTCGCAGGTATCTCATACGTAGACAGCTAACAGATGAATTCACTGCATCCGGTTTCATTGAGGTCTCAATACTCTCTATACCACGTATTGAACTCACCCAACCCAGGAGAAGGAAACGTAAGTCCATCGCCATTGTCCATCAGAATGTAGGCGTTACGTGAAGTGGCCGAAGTGGCTGCAGAGAGCAAAGAGTCGAACGTCCGGGACTCCGAAGACAACCTGCGCGGCGGCTTTCCCACTTACGGCGACCTCTCCTCTCTCAATGGCAGCCCTACGTCTCATCTTGTGTCAATGCGAACTTACACTCCACTTGTAGCGCTCATGGACGACTCATGGCGTTGACATGGCCAGCTACCATGATAGATAGGTCGATACATAATGGATTTCGCACTGAACGGGGGTTGCATCCTCTCGGTGCGTCACGTTCGAGGGTACACGACAAAACGAGACTGATGTTCCGTGCCTAACTATGGTCATCCTTCTATGCAGAAACAGACAGTCGCTTTAAGGACTCGCATCTTGGACGCATCGACATCCAGAGTATCTGTGGAAGGGCCAGACAACATGATGTCCACATCGCGCATATCCCATCACATCTACCCGGTTCGTGATGATGTATTCGACTCTTACTCTCTCATTCATCCTCGCCCATACCTGCCGTGCTCCCACCAACCGAGATTGCCGAACCCGACGCGTCCCCATAGACACCTTCGTGAAGGCTTTGTCTCAGGTTTCCCCGCAACCAACTAGGACAAAATCGGGTACCACAGTTCCGAAATCTCCAATCATTCTACTTTACGCTGGCATACGGTGGTCTCCGACCCTAGGGCCGGACTGCTGAAGTACATCCCGCCGACGTTCTCTTTGACTGGCCCGAGGGCCCAAAGACCACGAATTCCCTCGCCGGCAGGGTGAACCTGGTCCGGTATCCTAAGGACGACGGGGAATCTCGGTGGAGAATAAGTCACCCGTAAAAGCTAGCGACCGGATCAACGATATGTGGACCCTGACACAGATGGAAGAATATCTCGAAGATGTCCTCACGCTCAGGCATATGTATGGTTTACCGCATCCTACGGCGGGTCCGACCGCGCTCCTTTGGTCGCTCTATTCGACTTATACGCCGCCTCACCAACGTTCGTCGATGAAGCAGATCGCAAGATTGCAGGCCATTCGGGGATACGAGGGAACACCCCCGTGGTAATATTTGGAAGCAGGTTCCTGACGTAGTCGATAAATTTATCAATGGTCGTGCGTTATAACAATACGGAGCTGTTAATTGATCGAAGTTTAGTAAGAAAAGCGACGTGGACGCTTTACGAGAGAGCATCTCTGCCTCAGCTCCTTTATAGACCGCAGTATTCCTCTGGACAAGCTGTCGGGCCCATCGATCAATCTTTGCAACAATCGAAATCTCCACTTCCTAGTATAATGCATCGCGAAGCAGTTTATTGCAGGCTGAGATCTTTCGGAGAACCACGTGGAATACATATAAAGTCAACACTTCTGCTTGCCGCGACTCAGCCCACGACTTTCGAACATGTCTTCTCCCGATTCCATCCATATCGACCCTCAGCCTAATGTTGTCTACCCTCACACTGTACCTCCCAACAAGTCCATTCTCAAACCCGATCTCAAAAAGTATCCCTGGTTTGAATACGTCATTCCGTCATGGTCGGACAAAGTGGACCGCCTTCCACAGGCGAGCGTTAACATCATTCGAACGCAAGTCTGAGACTCATTGCATCATCTAGGAGGAGGAAGTGATCCTTGACAAGTTTGTTCCATTCGACGAACTGCCGGCAGAGTTTGATGCCTGGTCTGAACCCTTGAAGTACGCTCCGCCGGAGTTTTACTTCGGGTGGCCCATGGACAAGAAGATCTTGCGCAATTATGCGATCAAGAACGGTTTGGCGAGTTTCAAGAAAGGCTTGGCACGTGCAGATGATCCCGATTACGTGGGCGACCTGCTCGAGAATCAGACCGTCTTTGATATCATATGGCACCTCGAGCCCTTGATCAACTTGAAGGTCGAGGAGGTGTACGGTGTACAGGAAGGCCAGGATCGGTTCGGCGGACTGTGGTCACTTTGTGACAACTACACGCCCCCTGACAAGCGTCCCACGGAGGAGACGATTACCAGGCTGCAGCAAGAGTTCGGGTATGAGGAGAGGCCCAAGTGGTACATGACCACGTTTGCGTAGTGTACTTGTCCTTTCCACCGTGGGGCGGTCGTTCATGTGGCAATCGTGGAATAATACATGTCATTCTGCGCATCGATTCTCGTTACTTATGTCCTGATTGAGGTGGTTCCGTCCAGTCCATCGGACCACCCACATCGACTGACGAAGGATGTGAATGGTGATCAACATGCGGCTTGATATCGAGGCAGTGTTCCGCATCGTTGAACTCCGGGTCGAGCTTGAGCGCATAGCGTCTCGATGTATTCGCTGGATCAAAATCCCCCGCTGCAGGACACTGCAGAGAATCGCTGTCTTGCACCGTCACCCGATGCGTGGCCACTTGGATGGGTTGACGAATGTTTTGTATAAAAGTTTGCCGCGTGAAGAGGAATAGTAAGGCATCGCATATCCCTGGAATAAACCAGATGAGTTTGATGTACGATCGTCAGGATCGGCACGAACGTACCGCAGCTCGCAAACATCACCCCTGATAGCGCGTACAGCCAAAACGGTGGAATCCAACCCGCAAGACTACCGATTCTGCAGATCGCCACCGGTGTTATGATGATAGTGTAAACTACACAAAAACGTGAAATGTCAGAGAAGGTCGCATGGGTAGACGAGCAGGTTGCGGACCGACAGGGTACCAGAGGAGTCGCTGAGCCACTTCGATCATATGCTTCGATGTGCCCCACCCATCCACGTCGGACCAGTCTCTGACGGACACTGACTGTAAGACGTGGGATCTTGACGAGCGCAACGAGTCATCTCTGGAGTATCTCATCCATGAGATTAGCGACTGACGCGAGAATGTCTCCGTGTGAATGACGCCCGCGAGCTTCAGGTAAATGAGAGCTATGCAAATGGTAAGTGTGACGTGACGACTCGGAGGGAAAGACAAGTAGAACGTACAGTACATGATGAAAGACGAGAATAAAGCCGTAAAAACCCATGCCTAAATGAAACAATAAAACATTCAGCCATCTCAATGAAAGGTAGGACACCACACCCACCAACAGAAAAGGCACACGTTTGACCTCGTAGCTAGATGATATCCAGCACCACGCACCTACCATACCCGTCATATTAACAGAGCGGCCACAGTGTAGGATTTACCAACCTGAAGGGCCCCAAAACGATCCGTGCATTTTGTGATCTTGCAAAACAAGCGACCCAACAATGGGCATGATAGAAATCCAAGCCCAGAAACCAAGCAATAGCGTCGGTGTAATCCAGGAGGCGGGTCTACGCCGCAGAAACAGTAACCTTTTTGAGAAAATCAATCACTGTTCTAACCTCACTTCGGAGCTCCTCACGAGAAGGTATGAACCGCAAGAGTGAAAGACCTAGGGAAGAGCAAAAACGTGAGCTCGATTTGCTGGGAGAACCATACGGATCGCACCATAACGCGATACCGAGATCCCCAATCTGCAGCATTATGCCTATATGCAAGGAATACTACTCAGCCTGGTATTACGGGACCACTTAGATTCTCACAAGACATACCTTGTGCGTCACATACGTTCCCGAGTGTCATGTTCCCTTGAATGGCCCATCGGAAGTTCATGATGTATGCCGTGCCCTGGATGAAGTCCGACAGAAGCAGAGACATCAGGTATTTGCCCATTTGGCTACCGCCGAAGGTATGGATGCCTTTTGCGAGATCCGAGCGGTGCGCGCGACGCGTGCTACAGTACTTTGAGAGAGGAAGCGATCAAATTGGTGCATGTTGTTCAGCGAGGTTGGAACGAACCAAGACATATCCCAGTAGTGATAGGGTCGAGAGCGATGAAAGAAGTCCCATCACCCCCGCCAACTACGTGCAGACTGAATGATTGTTTATGACAGCAACATGATCATAGCTTACTGCGAGTGCTGCGCGCTGAGCCCCAGTGAACATATCTTCTTGTCGGAACCAATGATCGCGTGTTTTCCTGGAATGCCTGCATATATAAGAAACTGGCACTCCCGGGTGGAGCAGGGTGCGATAGCAATCGGCTTCGTGGCGCTCCAATGGCAATCATGCTCCTGGGCGTACTGTGTAAGTCAATGACCAGCAGACGGTATGAATCTCTGTGCCATTCCGATCGCGAAGTTATGCGTGGGTTCGTAAAGCATCGATCAGGTTAGCCTATGATG
This sequence comes from Punctularia strigosozonata HHB-11173 SS5, assembly GCF_000264995.1. Lineage (NCBI taxonomy): Eukaryota > Fungi > Basidiomycota > Agaricomycetes > Corticiales > Punctulariaceae > Punctularia > Punctularia strigosozonata. Next base: position 454,324 of record NW_006767448.1, on the reverse strand, counting down.
ATTACTGCAAGGCGGGGCGCAAAGGTTGAAGGACCGACACAAGTGGGACATCACCAGTTGGGTTTGGAATACGGAGAAGTTCAGATCGTACCGCATATGTAGAGCGTACTCGCACCGGCGTGTCAGTGTTCAGGAATAGCGGTGTTCATGAGGTTAATGACATCAAAGGGTAGCTGCGCAAAGGAGTGTACCGGTGGAATACGGTTCTAGTCGCACGCTTTGAACAGATCGAAGTGATAATGGCACACCGTTGCCGAAGGGCGAGGAAGTATGGTGAAACACGTAGAATAGCACCTCTCCGATTCGTCAGATCTTCAGAGCCATTCGCATGCGTCTGTCTACACGGCAAGGGTGAGAGCATTGGAGCCTAGTGAGAATATGGCACTTCCATATCATACGAAACGGTGACAAGCCGGAAATCTTCCAAGCACGGAAAACCGGAATCGGAGTTGAGAATCCCTCGCAGAGCAGGCACGTATCTTAGATGGATGGAGTCCATCCGCGCTTGCGACCTTGCTAATCAAGTATACAGAGCGTCCAGAGCAACGGCCATTTACACGAACCTCTCCTGGTCGAGTGGATGTACGGTACTGAATCATGATGAGTCGATGGTAAGGACGTGGCAGAGCGTGTCGTTGTTTAGGGTGGGCGCAGTTAAGGGTAGGCACGAGATGGCAGCCGCCGAACTGACGCGCTTATCTTCTTTTGGACATCCCTAACGGTACAAAAAGCAATGAAGTGGAAGTACCACGTCCCTACGCACAACACTACGAACAGATTTACAGTCCCCCCCTTCACATATCAGGGCGCCGTATCGTGCCGCCTTAACGCTCTCCGCCTCGTCGACGGCGTTCTGCCCATCGCGATCCTCTCCGCCAATTGTGCCACCTGACCATCCTCGTCTTCCTCGCCCTCCGACACGCCGTGTATAAGCATCTCCGTATTACGCCGGGACATCGACGGCCGCATAGACGGCACAGGCACGAGCGGGAAGTTCGCCGCGGGGTCATCAGCAGACACCTGCGGTAAGCGCTCGTTCGCCAGGTCCACACGGCGTCTATGTCATCAACGCGATCAGATATGCGAGCAAAGATTCAGTACAACGCGAAGCACTTACGCGTCGTCGAAGGTCCGAATATACCGCCGAACCTGGTTGACCTGCACGCCGAGCGCGTTCGTCGGCCGCTCGCCGGAGGGAGCCTCGGGTGCGGCAAGCTCGGACGCGTTCTCGGCCTCCTCTCGAAGGAGCTGGAACAGGCGCTGCATCCGGCCGACGGCAAGGATCTTGTTCTTGATTTGCTGCCGCCGCTGCGCGATCTCGCTCGGCGTGAGCGCGAGGTCGGCGATCGTCCGCGTCTCGTCCTCTGAGCCAGACGAGCCCTCCTCCTCCCCCTCCTCCAGCTCTTCAGCTGAGCACACGCTCAGCACAGCGAGTAGCATCTCCACAACTGTCCACAAGAAAACTGTGCGTCAGACGGGAACAGAGATGGTGAGAGGATGGCAGTGACAGTGACGCACTCTTCGCGCCGACGAACGGCAGGCTCCACGTAAACGCGTCCATGAAGTTCGGGAGCCAGTACGGGTGGCTTGTCCAGTTGTACTGCCGTATCGTGATGTTCTTGTTCGCGTACTTGATGACCGCACCCCGGTTGTGGTACACGTCGAGGTAGTTTGGCGCGGAGAAGATGGTGATCACCGATGGAAATTTCTTGTGCTTGCGGTGCATGGTGTACCCAGCGTCTTGCGCCTCGTGCCCGCGGATGACGCCAAGCACTTGATTTCGGTCGAGGAAGCGACAGACGGCCTCATAACTAAGGCACGGAGAGGTCTTAAGTCAACGAAAACGTTGATAGCGCAAGGCTATGGGCTCACGTGTAAAACCACGAGCACCCTCTTGTTTCGTTGTGCAAGAATAGTTGACCGGCCGCACTCGGTCGTCCCGGTGTTGGTGGTTGTTCATCTTCATGGCCGAAGTTCTCGACGGGATCTGCGCACACGTGGTCAGCATTGCCCGCGCTCCATATTTCTAAGTTTATGGATTGCACCTGCCCACAGCAGATCGCAGAGGAGACCATGAGACCCGGGTTCTTGGAAACGGTCCATCTGGTCACAGGAGATCGAATCAGACATGTTGACCTCGAGGGCATGCAAGTATGAGTAAGGCTCACCCGAGCTATATCCTGGAACGTGTTAAGCTGTGGAGATATTCCTCCGTGCACGCAAAAGAACCGGCCCTCCACCAACGCAGTCACGGGTAATGCGCAAAATGATTTGATACATGCTTCGTACACGCGTTCGGAATACTTGTGTAGACCTGTTCGGATATCAGCACGATATTTCTCGCCAGGTGCCTGTAAAAAATGGAGCGTACATTCGCGTTTGAAAGTGAAATACTCTGTTAGATGCCGACATTCATGGTTTCCGCGCAATAGGAAGAGTTTATGGGGGTACCAGAGTTTCAGCGCATACAAGTACAACAGACACTATCGAGATTCGTTTATGAGCGCGAGGACCACACGTGAAGGGAGGAGACTGAAATCGTAGCGAGAAAAGATCTTCAAGGATGGGACGCACCTCGATACCGAAACAACCACGATCGACATAATCGCCCAGGAAGAGGTAGTTGTTGTCGGCCAGATTGCCACCAACGTCGAACAGCTTCATGAGATCATACTGGGGGAAAGGAATGGATCACATCGCGTAAGGATTCTCCTCGAGGCGATTTCCGGTTCGACGCACGTATTGGCCATGTATATCGCCGCATACTGCGATCCAAAGATTATTCCAGCACACGACGACCGAAGACCGCAACAGTGAGCTACGTACTCGTCACAGGCCCAGGAACGTTCAACATATTCGGCTCCTGCGTCAACACCTCGGTCGCCTCCTCCAATATGTACAAGGCCTGCGCTTCCGTCAGCCGACCTTCGCGAAAGAAGTGCGGCTTGAGGAACTCCAGGTTCGGCATACGCTGGCCCGATTCTCCATAGCCTAAACGAGTCGTAATGAGCGCGAAGATACACAACCTGAGGAACCTGGTAGATGACTTACGCCACAGCTGCTGGTCGGACGGGCTGAACGTCGCCGGCTCGGGCACACTCTTCACCTGCCTCTCGCTGAAGTTCGGCAGAGTTGGGTCCTCATTCTGGGCTCCCGCTTGCCTCTCTTGAATCTGATGGAGCGCGTTCTGATAGTAACTGGTGGGATTCGACATATAGCAACAATAGCAGCGCGAGCAATGATGGTATGCGTCCGGGAAATTTGGTGCGGTCGATCAGAGGTGTACGGAAGTGTACGGAAGACGAACTGAAGAGGGGTATTATAAACAAGAAGCTGAATATCGAATCGAACCGCTTCTGCCCGCAGTGGTGACCGTAACCGCCGTTTCGTGGAGTAGCTCGGTGGAAATGGAACAAAGACACGCGACGGCGTGCGATAACCGGCCGAGACGAGCGCCTAAATCGTTGCCTATCAGCGCCATCGCAGCCAACGAGTGAGGCACGACCATTTGCTGGTCGCGGTTGGCATGAATGATACGGGAGAGCGACGACGGGAGCACGCAGGATGAAGGAGCCGCGTCCGTGGTAAATGCAGTGAGACCGCCGACCGTTATAGCGAACGGTATCAAAGAAGCTGCCGCGAGGCAGCAGAGAGCAATCAGGTTAATTAATAGAGCTCGTGTCATATTTGAACAGTTTACACAGATTTCGGAACAGAGTGTGATCCTCAAGGAGCGGAATTAAGAAAATAATAGTGTGCTGATGATCCATCCAGAAGACGTCCTCTGTGGGCACGGGCAGTGCCCATTATCCCATTCAGACAATCATCCTATGGAACCCTTTTGTTCTCATTTTGTAGGGTGCCAATGAACGTCCTGGTCCCTGTAGCTGCGAATTGAGCCATAGTCAAGCACGTCTTGCAAGAGCACGACTCGCCTCGCTAGTCCAGCGGGATCCCGGCGTACTCATCGTACCCCAGCGCCAAATTCAAGTTCTGCAAGCACTGCGTCGCGGCGCCCTTTAGCAGATTATCCAACCCGCCCACGACAACCGCGCGCTCCCCACCCGCCGCGACCTGCACCCCGCCCAGCACGAACCCGTGCTTATTCTCCACGTCCGCGAGCTCAACCACGCCCTCCTTCTTCATCCTTACCAGCTTCTCCCCCGCGTACCGCTCCTCGTATAGCGCCCACACCTCCTTCGCGCTCACGCTCTTCGCCAGCGGCACGCTCGCCGTCGCGAGTATGCCCGAGAACCACGGCGCGACCGCGGGCGTAAACGCGACCTTGAATTCGCCCGCGTGGTCAGCCGGCAGCAGCGAGGCGAGGTGCCTCCCCGCCTCGCGCTCGTGGATGTGTCCCGTGAGACTGTACGGCCGAATGCCGCCTTTCAGACTCTGCGGCGAGACCTTGGGCAGAGTCGTCGGTCTGCCTTGCTCGTCGGTCGGCCCGCTCACTGTCCCCGCGCCGCTGTACCCCGATATCCCGAACACCGTCGGGAGCACGGCGGGGTGCGAAGGGAGCAGCGGCAGCAGCGGTGCGAGGAGCATCTGTACCGCAGTCGCGTAGCAACCCGGGTTTGAGACCCGCTTCGCCGTCTTCACCTGCTCGCGCGAGTAGAGCTCTATAGAGGAAAAAGAGGAAAATCCGTGGATTCAAGTTCACGTTGAGTCATCTGTCGCTTGTATATTACACGTGGGAAGTAGACGAACCCGGCAGCCCATACGTCCACCCGTCCTCGAACCGGTGGTCAGCGCTCAGATCCACGATCACGCCGCCTTCCTTGCCGTCCTTCGACTTAGCTGCTGCACCGGCGTCAACGGCGTCTACAAAGGGCTTGCACACGCCGTTGGGAAGTGCCATCACCCACGCGTCCACCTCGCCGTCCTTCTCCATCTTCTCGACGTCCTTCACGCTGAGGTCGCTTCACTCAGGGGCGAAACATCGGCCAGAGCCAGAAGCACGAGTGGAGGGCAGAACGCACCTATAGGTCACCTTCGATTTGTTGTAGCCCTCCAGCGAAAAGCCCTTGAGCTGGCGGGACGAGACGTGCGTGAGGTTGATATACGGGTGCTTGTCGAAGAGCGACGTCAAAGCCTGGCCGGTAAACCCCCTCGCGCCGACAAGCGCGACGTTCCTCGTCTTCGTCTCAAAGTTGGGCGGCACGCTCGCCGCCGTCGCGTATCCGCGGCTCGACCCAGGCACCTGCCTCGCCAGCGTCGAGAACGCCTTCGCGCCCCCAATCCCACTCGCCGCCGCGCGATGCGCCTTGGCCGGCCCTACGGGGAGGTACGCGCGCTCGATCCTTCCCTCCTCCTCGAATCCCCTCACGATCTTCTCCACCTCCCCCACGTCGCCCACGCCATACCAGAACAGCCCGCGCCCGCCGCGTATAAAGCTTCCCTCCGCGCGCTCAAAGTGCCACGCCCTGTTCTCGTCATCGCTCGGCGCGGTCCAGAACAGGCGGCGGTGGTCCTTCCGGATCGCATCGAAGACGTTGTCGAGCACGTTGTTCAGCACGCCCGAGCGCGATGCGAACAGGCGGGTCAGGATAGGCACTTTCCCTGGCGGGTGCGAGACGACGGCGAGCGCGTCGAGCGGCTCGTCGCCGTAGATCGTATAGTTGCCCGCGCCGAGCTTCTCGATGCCCTCGAGCACCTTTCCCGGGCTCGTTAGACCCGCGAGCACATCTATGTCCCGCTCCTTGATCACCTCCCGAAGCCGGTCGCGCCCGACCTGGTCGACGGCGCCATGCTTGAAGAGCTTGTATCCCCGGCGGATAAGCGTCCCAGCGCCGGAGTCTGTGAAGAGCTCCTTCTGAAGGGAGGATGCGGAGATGACGGCCACGGAGGAGGAGCGCGGGAGAACGTCCAGAAGCTCCTTGAATTCGCGAAGCTTGAGTTTGGTGCCGTACTTGACCCATGGCTGGCGCATGAGCTCGTCGTATTCCTGTATTCCGTAACGATGAGCATCACACAAAACATAAATGTCTGGTAGAACGTACTTCATCCAAGTTTATGACGTCAAGCTTCTCGCCCGTAACGCCATGGAACAGTCCACCCTTTTCGTTCAGAAATACGATCTTGAGCGGCTCGAACTCCTTCGCAAGTTCGCCGGCCGCAACATCCGCGTTGACGTTGAGAATCTGGCCCTCGGTGGTCTCCGCCAAACTCGTAAGGATCGGCAAAGCCCCGGCACGGATGGATGCCTCTATGGGCCGCCTGTCTATCTTCGTAATCTTGCCCACGAGGTTATATTTGGCGCGATCGAGGTAGTCGGCTTGGAAGACGCCGGAGGTGATAGGGCGAGCACGCGTCCCGAGGCTCTCGAGAGCGGCGACGAGCTTGAGGTTCTCCTCCAGGAACACCCTACGGGCAATCCCGAGTGTTTTCGGGTCTGAAATGCGACGTCAACGGGATCGGATCGGCGTTGTCAGTCTAACCCGGTCTGGTGTAAAGCAGTATAAAATTTCTGCATACCCGTAACACGGATCCCGTCTATGTAGTCGGGCACGACACCCTCTCGCTCAAGGATCTCATTCAGCTGAGGACCCGCGCCGTGCAACACGACCGGATACAGGCCAACGCGGTACAAGAAAGATAAAGCGTGCGCGAGTTCATCGAGTTCGTCCAGGACGGCGCCGCCGATCTTGATAACAGCAAATTTGGCAGGGTTGGAGGGGTGCGACGAGGAAGAGAAGATGCGGAGGTAGCGCTCGACCTCCTTCTTGGTGCCGATGGAGTATAGCAAGCGAGTGATAGTATCCTACGGCCAAACCAACGAGATTAGCGAAAACGGTTCGAAAGCACGCCATCCCGACGCACCCTATCGGTCTGTATAGACGAGCTCGCGCTGTGGATCCCCCGTATAGTCCTCTTCACCACGACCGCGTTGCAGGCTTTCGCGACAGCAGCAGGCTTGGGCACGGCGGCTCGAGAGGCCGTGGCCCTGACCGCCCTCGACGTTGCAGATAGCATCCCGGTGCGCGTCTACGTTGAGGTTTGCGACAGAACTGTCTGCGCGTTCTTCCCGTCCGGTCGAGCAGTATATGTACGTCAGCGTCTAAGATAGCTTGTACGGCCCTGAGCCTGGCTGTGGAAAAACGGAGAGGAGAAACGGGATCGGCATGACTGGGGAGCGCTGACGATGGCTATAAAGGGCTGTAGTCTCGGCCGAGCTTTCCGACCTCCCGACTTGCCTCACATTCTGAACATGAGCGCACTAAGTAAGACTAGAAGAACTCTCGAATGCCTGTGATCAAGACAAACGATCTCCGGGAGAATGGCTGCTAAAGTGCAAATGGGCTGTTAGCGTGCCGAGATTCGCCGGTCGCGCCAGAACATCCCGCATTGCATGCATTCCATAGAACCCCAGTGCCCCAATTTCGACATACCAGGCTGTGTTTGAGGCTTTGAGCGTCTTTTGCTAAACATTCTGCTTGGTATCGTGTACACAACGTCTCAAAAAGAAACTATACCGTTGCGTGCGATGCGGAAGAATGGCTGTCGTATCAGATCAAACCTAGATCCTCATCCTATTATCGTCGCTAGTATATATAGCCTTAAAATAAGTATGCATATGCAGCATACGATGAAACAAGGTGCTGCAATTATGGCAGATAAGTGTGGATCAACGGGGCCGATCTGACCCTTAAGTCAGGAGTCGGAACATACTCACGCATTACTGCGTTTGAAGAGAATAAACCGTGCTATAGCTGTCAAATGGGGCGTCGAGGCTTGGAGGGCACAGTGGTGACTGAGGCAAAAGCACGATCATATTATATTTGTACAAATGATAACGATGCCCGAGGTAAACGTGGCATTGGTACTCTACGATGGGTTTTGAACCGGCATGAACCGCGGGCGAATGAAGTGCACTGGACACGAATCGGAAAGCAATGGGAACAACAAAACAAGACGGCGACCGAGATACACTCTTTTTTCAATCGAGCAAGACGCTCCGCCACACGAGCTCGCCGCGATCGATATTCCAGATCTCCATGCCGTCCGTATAGTACGCCGCCAGGGCTTCGGAGGGTAACAGAGGGCGGGCCGGGATCGAATCGAAAGCTACAACAGAGAAAACACGGCGAAAGGTCAGCACCATTCCGAGCCACCAAGGAAAAGAAGAAGAAGAAGAAGAAGGAAAGGGGGAAAAAAAAAGAAAAAAAAGTGCAAGACTCACTCGGCCGATGTTCGTACTTGTGCTCCATCCAGTGGATGTACAGCCCCTCCGTCAACGACGCCCGCACCTCCCCGTCCGCGGCGCCCAACACCCGCACCCGCAGCTCGGGCCGCGCCCGCTCGAACCGCTCCCACACGCCCTCCCGCCCGCCCTCGAACCCGCCTCCCCTGCCCACGATCCGCACCGGCTCGCCCTCGCCCTCCTCCCCCGCCGCCCAGCCGAGCTCGTCCGCGGGCGGCGGCTCGTAAAACGTCGTCGTCTCCGCCGGGACCCACTTGTCGCGGTCCACGCCGGTGACGAGGTCGACGGGATGCGTCGCGCCCGCGGCGGAGAAGGTGGGGACGAAGGAGGAGGGCGCGGAGGGGAGCGCGAGGAGGGGGAAGTCCGGGAAGGCGGGGAGGGGCGGCGAGTGCGAGGGCGAGAGGGCGTAGGCGCCCGAGGGCGAGGCGAAGAGCGCGGTCGCGGGCGAGCGGGCGTCGAAGCCGAGCTCGACGAGGTGGTAGGGGAGGGTGAGGAAGGAGATGGAGGGCGTGCGGATGACGAACGCGCTGAATTCGGCTTCCTCTGGAAGGAGATCGTCATGAGCCCTGGTGGACGAGTGTGGAGAGATAAGGAAGGCACGTACCGGCACACCAGTAGGCGTCCTTGTGTCGGTGGATGAAGCCGTCCATGGAGCGCATGTTGTCGTAGAGGTTCATACGAAACTCGGTTTCGGCGCGCGTTTGGATGAAGCCGAGGTGGCCGCGAAGGTAGAGCATCGAGTCGGTGTGCGCCGGGATAATGACGTCGTAATCGCTCGCGACATCCCAGGGGACTGTAAAACACGATGCATGTCAGTTTGGAGGGTAACGCGGTCTGGAGAGGGAGAACATACATTGAGATTGGAAGCTGCCCATGAAGGTGTCCACATCGGCCCATCCCCACCATTGCGTCTCGGAGTGGAGGAAGTCCCGGAAAATGTATCCTCGCCATATCCGGTATAACGACTTGTTCTGATGAAAAGGTGTCGGCAAGCATTTCGGATCGAAACAGCAGAGCATAATACCCTATCCATGTCATTCCGCTCCATGAACACGTCCAGCACCTCCTGCCGCTCTTCTGCGCTGCATTTCCATTGACGGCAGAAGTACTCTCGGTGAGCGGTCCAGTCTGAGATCGCGTTCGTCAGCAAAAGTACGAACACAGGGGGGGGATGACACGGGAGGTATGTACATTCAAGCCGAGTAAGACACCGGAAAACGATGTTGGACGACGGGTCCTCGTGCTCGAGGGTGGCGTATTGGCCAATGTCCAGGCAGGCATCCTGCTCGTCTTTCCGAATGCCGATCCAGACTAGCTCGACGGTGGGGGCGTTGGCGCGGAAGGACGCGAAGAAGTTGACGAGCGCGGGGAACGGGAACGAGCCTTCCCATATCGCGACGACGGATATCCGGGGCGCGATACGTTGCGGTAACGACGTCAGAGGCGACGATGGAGGAGGAGGTGGCGGAGGGAGTGACGGAGGTGAAACATCCGTATCGACGATGGTTTCGGCTGCGGAGAGCGCCTGGGGTTCGAACGCGTCCGGAGGTCGTGCCTGGAGCGAGAAGAAGGAGGTCGAGACGAGCACGAAAGTGCAGAGACACGCGAGTAGGACGAGGCGCGGTGTCAGGCGAATAGGGCGCATGCAGCCGCTGTCGGCGCTGAGCTGCTGGACGAGGTTTGCGTCCATGGGTATCGTTTGCAATCGCCAGCGGGGTATACAAGGCGGAGAAGGCTAGGAGTCGGACGAGAGAAGAAAGCGAGAGAGGGTTGCGGCTGGTTCGGGGAGGGAAGCGGGAGCAGTGTGTCTCATTAGAGGAGGTCAAATATCACGTTTCTGGGTCGCTTCAGGTGCTGCTTCCGAGTTGGCTTCTGCTCCCTGAAGCGGGGGTGAAGCGCGACTCAACTTTGACCACCCCCGTTTCATGCACGCTTCAGGACCGTTTCTGCTGCAGCTCCACTACATCTCGTGTATAGGTTCTATCACTTTAGGGTTACTTACCACTCTTTGTATCGTCGCCACAGTTACCATAACCTACCATGCCGCGCTATACCAAACGGCAGCGGGCTACACTATCCCTTCTGAATGCATTCGTCTCTCATACAAAGCACCGATATGCGCATCTGCGGAAGGCACGAAGAGCATACCATCGGCAGAAAGCCCGTCGAGCCTTGCTGGGCCCCCGTCCGCGTCGAGCCATCAATGAGATCTCCGACATATCAAGCATCCTGAGCAACCTCTCCATATCATCCGACGACGACACTAATTCGGATTCAGCGTACACGGATAGTGTCGATGATGATGACTCCGACGTTTTCGCCGATGACGAGTCGGACTCGGATGATGAAGACATCCCTATGCTGCTGCCGTCAACCGTTGGCCGCCTCATCGTCAAAGAATATCTCACCCTACATAGAGACCGTTACCAAGCTCCTCGGACTGGGCTGCCACGAGCTCCAGGCCATCTCCGACACACACTGGACGTTATGAAGGAGCAACGTCCGGATCACTTCCGCAATGACTTGAGAGTCAGCCCCGCTGTGTTCGACCGAATTGTCGCAGAGATCGAGCATGATCCGATTTTCAGCAACCACTCTCATCATGCTCAGATGCCAGTGGAAGAGCAACTTGCCATTGTACTCTTCCGGTTTGGGCACAACGGCAACTCTGCTGGAGTGTCCCGCATCGCAAAATGGGCTGGTGTCGGGAAGGGGACAGTTGAGAATGCGACACGGCGTGTTATGACAGCAGTGCTCCGGAGATCGTTCATGGACCAGGCTGTTCGTCTTCCAACCACGGTGGAGAAGGAGGAAGCCAAGCGATGGGTTGAACGAAAATCGTGTGACGAATGGCGGGATGGCTGGCTCTTCGTTGATGGTACTCTTGTCCCGCTTTACGACCGACCACACTGGTACGGAGAGAGTTACTACGATCGCAAGTGCAATTACTCTCTGAACATCCAGGTGTGTAATCCTTCCCACTCCAATACCAAATGCTTATCGCAAGGTAGGTCATATCTTTGCCAAATCTGCAAATCATCGATTTCGGCTATGGCTTCACCGGGAGCACACATGACTCGACGGCATGGAAGGAGACGAGGGTGTATCGCGAGCACGAGATGATTTTGGAGGGTCAGGAATGGATCTGGGCAGACTCCGCATATCCTGTCAGTCTGTCCCTCATGTCGTATATCTGTCGCTCATATAGCTCCCGTAGGTCAAACACTGGGTGATTGCCCCATATAAGAAGCCTGATCATGACCTTCCTGAGAATGAAGACTTCAATAATCACCTATCCATCCTCCGTATCCGCTCTGAGCATGCAATTGGGTACCTCAAAGGGCACTTTCAATCTTTGAAGGGTCTTCGTGTCCGTATCGTGGATGAAAGGTCGCACAAGATTGCCACATATTGGGTCGCAGCATGCATAGCTCTCCACGCGTTTGCTTCCCGATATGAAGCAGAGGAAAAAGACTCAGATTCTGATGAAGATCAATTCATTCGAGCGGGTCTATCATCTTCAGACTCTGACACCAGGAGACGTGCTACAAGCCAACGTCCTCCTCGAGGTGATAATAGCTTGGCAGCAGGGAAACGACGACGTGAAGAGCTAAAGCAAGCTCTGTTTGCCGCACGCGAACACAGGAGCACCTTGCGCGAGGAGGATAGTTCTGATGAATATGATTACTAGCGAGATAGCCTAGCATACGGATGCCATATCTCTACTGTGCCAGAGTGCCGAAATTGAACTCGTTTTCTGCATTGCCTGGCGGTCCTGCTCCTTCCGAGTTGAATCCGGCGAGCCCGAGGTCAAATGGCTGCAAGGGGACAAACAACGATGAGGGCGTAGATACGGTGCTCGACGATGAGGCGGCGGCGTTATGACGGAACTTCTCCATCTCGAACATCAGCGTCATCCGCCTGATCTCCAACCGTTCCTTCTCCAAGGCCCTATCGGCCTCCATCTGCTTGACCTTCGCCATCTCAAGGTTGAACTTGTGAGTCTGCCGCTCCGCCGCCAACCGGATCTGACCCTCAACTTTGATCTTGCGAACGCCAAGCTCCGCCTGCTGCGTCTTCTGCTCTTCTGCCGCAAATTCGAAGATATCATCGCGTCCCTTGCTTTTTTTTCCTTTTGCGACCGACTGCGATACTGGCTGTGAGCGGGCAGGACGTGCCGGAGTGTGCTTAGCCAATGATGACACATCTACGGCCTCGTTCTTCACAACAACATCCACACCCTCGTCTTTTATGGCGAGATCGTCGGTCTTGGATTTCTCGACAATCACCAGTCCGCCGTCCTCATCATGGTTTTCGTCATCAGTCTTCTCAATGGCGGGTTCGTCGTCACTGAGCTCTCCAGGGATCGTGGGCTCCGAATCACTCTGACCGAGAACAGACAAGTCGAATTCACTTGAGCTGTTGCCGATCCCGACGGGCGTGACGTTCGGTCGCTCTGCAATGAGATTGCGGATCTCAAAGAACCAAGGGAACTTCGACTTGATGGCGACTGCAAGGTGTTCAGCGAAAGCGAGGATGTGCCAGGACAGCAGTACGTACGCCACTTGTTGACGAACTCATTTTTTGCATCCTCATCGATATCCGACGAGTGCTGGATTCCCTCTCCCGTCGACCCCAGCTCCTCCTTGTATTGCTTGGTTGCCTTGATGAGCCTGTATACGTGGAACATCAGACGGTTTCTTGAAACTCTGTCAGACGGATTCACTTGTCGATGCGGTTTTTTATCTTGTCCGACCACAGCTTCTTCTCCTTGCTGGTCTTCGCAGCGTGGAACTCGTCTTTGAAGCTGTCATGCTTTCCGAAGACTTCTGCTGCCACCATGTACTGGAACTCTGTCTTCGGTTTCCCACCACCGCGGCCTGTCGAAACGTTGGCTCCCACACCGGGGAATAGGGCCTGTTTGATGTCTTCGTTGTCCTCAACGGCGCTGATGAGAGACCATGTAAGGTCCGGGTTCTTCTCCCATCTAAACACAAGTGAGATATCATCCGTGAACAGTGGTGAAAACTTCGTACATGTTGTCGTTAACCTTGACCTTCGCTTTGGCCGGCACAGCCGTTCCCGCTGTGTTGTTGACAGGTGCGAGCCTGACTTTCTTCGCAGGAGATGCTACTGGTTGTCGGGGGACACGCTTGGGCATACTGAGATATGCGGCGAGATGGGAGCAAGAAACGGACAAGTCATGGAATTTTATCGATCAGTTTACAAATGTGATCAGTATGAACTACAAGTCTGAAGGGCTTGAAGCGAAGCGCGCTTCGAGGTGGCGAAAGCGGCTCACGACTCGCTTCACCGTTTCGCCGCTTCACCCTGAATCGTCGAGTCCCGCTTCTGCTCGAAGCGTTGTGCTGAAGCGTCGCCCTTGAAGCGATATTTGGATCCCCCTATTGTGGAGAGCGATTCGAGGGTGTCGCCGATCGTCGTGACGAGCGCGAGCTTCGATGGACTCTGGGGTGCTCCCTGAATCGGATCTGTGCGTAGCGCGCGCTGCTCACTGCGCCGAGATGCGGAAGTTTGACTTCCCTCAACGTGTTCATTTGGCGGCGTTGAGTAGGCGTTCGAGGAAGGCTTCGTGGCCAACATTGTCATCGTGGACGGTGATGAAGCGTTGCTCTAGGCAGTGGACTTCCCTAATCTGGGGTTCGGTCGAGCGGATCTGGCGTCATAGGTTGCCATAGCCACGTGGGCGATCGTCCGATCAGGGCGGCAAAACACGGCCTTCGATTTCTCTTTGCATGGCGACTATTACATGTTCGAGCGGTTCGCAGTTAACTCACAGGTAAGTAGTGTCGACAGTCGCGGGGAACCACCCTCATGAGGCGGCAGAAAAACATACTTGGACCCCTAACATTGGTGGATATATAACATTTACGACTAGGGGACCCTTGACTGGTTCGGGGTGGTGACGCGCCCAACGTCTGTAAGTATGCTCTTTCCGCCTTGCATAGCTCGCGAACATGCTGCATTACATGGAGCAGCAGTAGATATTTCTCGTGGATCTCGCTTTTCCTGTCACGAATGGCGTCGAAAGTTGCCCACTCTAGTAGGTCGTGTTGTTATGAGTACCAAAGACCATCCAGCGTGAGATGCAGCGTATATATATATCCCCAAGTCGGTCTGGAATAGCCACGCACTTTATACGCTTAGTGGAGAAACCGGTCCTTACCAGGCGCTTTCACAAAATAGGTCCGATCGGGCGGCATACTGATATCCAAAAACAGGCCCGCCCGCCAATTGTTCGCGAGCGTAGCAATACACGAGACAGCGCCTTGACCGTACAACTCGCGCGTACGGAAGTCCCACATCCACAAGCCCCACAACTAATTACTGGACGATCGTCGTGTTGGCCGTGCAAAGGACCTGCAGATAAGAACCAAAAAAGCCGCGTTAAGATCACCGCCCGGCAACCTGCGGCTTTTTGTCGACTCAAGAGGCTCACCTCGCCGATGCCGATGTTGTCGCAGTTGTCGTCGATGTTCGGGTTGTTGGTGAGAAGAAGGCTAAACTTGATCCCAGCGGCTCCCGCGATCGAGCTGCAGGTGTCGCCGCTCGCGACAACATGCGTCACGTTGCAGTCCTGGCCGATGATGCCCAAGCACAGAGGCTGCAGAGGGAGAAAAAAAAGCACGCCAAGTCGAAATCAGAAGACGTTGTTACGGAGTGTGTGGACTATTACCTCTCCCAGGGCGAGGTTGGAGCAGTCCGCGTCGATCTTGTCCGCGTTCACCTCCTCGAGTTGCAGCCTGTAAGGAACGACGGGGCCCGTTCAGAATGCGCAGCCTTCGAGACACGGCTGGACACAAAAGGCGCGGTCAGGAGCGAAAAAAAAAAAAACCTACGTCGGCACGTTCTGGGCGGCGGCGATGCTGTTGCAGGTGTCGCCGAGCTGGACGGTGTAGTTCCTGGCGCAGTTGGGCTCCTGCGCCGTCACGCCGACGGCGGCACCGAGTGCGACGAACGCGACGAGGGCAGAAAAGCGGGCCATTGCCACACGGTGATGACGGAGACGAGAGGACGGAGAGAGAGAGAAAAACGAGGGGGTCGACTGCGAGAGCTGTCTGCCGTTCCATCGCCCTCCCTCGCCCTCTTTTTATACTCTTGCCCAGTACCTGGGTACACGCCTGGCGTGGGCAACGTCCGGCGAAGTGGGCGCACGGCCAACGCTCCCCGTGCCAGGGGAACACGACGCGAAAGGTATCCCGCGATGAATCGACGCTGCGCAGTGCGCACGCAAAGTCATGAGACGGTCGCCACGGATAAAAAAGCACGTGTACGCGAAGGAGCGCCGTCGAATTCCATATATAGACACACTTGGCGGGTGATGCGCTCTCCCCGCAGGCCCGGAACGGCGGGATGCGGTGATGGCGTCGGTCCCGAGACCGACGCGGCGTATGCCGAGTCAGACTTGTCGACTGCGCTGTCGCAAATAGGCACTCCAGGGACGGTCCTTTCGGTGCATATGGGGTGTTGAAGAGCGCACTGTGTGGGCGTGTCGGCGAAATGAGAGTCACGACGGCGAGGCACAAGCGCCCGCGGCTATGGTAAGAGTACACCGCGATCTTCCAAGCGGAAACATATCTGATGCGCCCGCCGTGGTCCGGAGAGTCATATCAAGCCGTGCATGCGTGCGTCAGTGATCATCCGCCGCGTCCAGGAACATAAGAAAACGGCGATACGTACAGACTCTTCGCACCCACGAGGACAGGGACTTTTGAGAGTACACCGGTCAAGGGGACGATATCAGCGATTCAAGAGCCACTGGTGCCTTCTACTTATTGGTCTATCAGGGACGACAAGAGCGGGTCGTGTCCAGAAGAAGAGGTCGAGGTCGAGTCGCCGTGATTGCTCCCGATGATGGCGGAGACCACAAGATGGATCAACTTGACTTGGAAAAGGAGAAATGGGCGCGTCTCCTTTTCTTCTCGAGGTCGAGGTCGAGGTCGAGTCGCCGTGATCGCTCCCGATGATGGCGGAGATGCATCACCTTGACGCGGAAAAGGAGAAATGGGCGCGTCTCCTTTTCTTTCCGAGGGCTGATTATGTGTCGGGGAGTGATATAATCTCACTGGAAAACGCGCAGGTATGTTACCTGCAGGGCAATGCTGGTGGACGAGCAAAGTCCCGAAGGGCCGTTGCCGCTTCAAAGCGCCACGCCACCACCCTCCACCACCGCGTCTCCGTCAACGCGCCGCCAGAATTTTCCCACGCATCTCCAATCCTCTAGCAACATGCCGGCCCCGACGCGCACAGCAGCAGAAGAGGCTGCATTCATGAGCGAGCTGCTCTCCGGCTTGGACGACTCCTTCTTCAACTCCTCCTCCCCCCTGGCATCTCCAGCGCGACACTCTCCTCGTAAACACCCGAAGAAACACCACAAACGCTCCTCTCCTGCACCTCGACCGAGATCCACGCCTCTCTCCCCGCTCTCCTCCCGCGTATATAATGCACAACATGCCCTTCTCACTCCCCGAAAGCACAAGTCCCCGAAGAAGCCGACGCACAAGTTGGAGAACGTGCAGGCTGCGGACGTGGATCTTGCCGCGCTCACTGCCGGCGCGGAGGACTGGGACTGGGAAGACATGCTCACCCCGAAGAAAAGCAGGTCACCCCATAAATCTCACCGCGACGTGAGCCATCTGTTTCACGCGAACTCGTCGTGTTTGCTTACGTGGACAATATGAAGAGAAAAACACCCGTGCAGGCGAAACTACCGTCTTTAAAGCTCTCTGCCTCGGACGTTCCTGACCGCTCTCCTGAAGCGTACACACAAGAGGAATGTACGCGGTGCGTCGTCGAGTCCATCGACGAGTTGGAACAATCAGGTCGATTCGTCAAGGTATGCACCTATCTGGGGAAGGGCGTTTTTGGGCGCGCGCTCGTGAATCACACGTGATCGCGTCGCTGATGCGTGCAGCATTGATCCCGGGCGCCCCGCCAGGTTTCCCTCCTTAGACGACATTGCTGACTGCGTCCCCCCGTCAGGTTCTGACCGTCCGGGATGATAAAGCTATCTACTCCACGCACTCTTCGACTACTCAAAGACGGGTTGTTCTCCACGACGATTGGGCGTGGACAGAGCTGGAGAAAGGTTTCTTCCGCGCTCCTCATCTGCCCCGCATGACCTCGCTGATTCGTTTTCCTATTTGCAGGGGACGTCGTCAACGTCTTGGGCTCGTTCAAGAGCGATGCCTCCGGAATTCTCAGCGTAGACATAACATCCAAGAATAACATCATCATCGCGCATCCCGATCTGCTCTTAACAGCTACCGCATTGAGCAACGCAAGTCAATGTGCGTGTCTTTCGTCCTTGGTGCTGAATCGGTTTTTGATTCCTCTGCAAACAGGTCGACGAAAACCTCTTCTCAGCTCGCTGATTAGGCAAGCCTCGTCTGAATCAGGCGCTAGCCCGAGTTTGGTATGGGGTAACATGCTGCACGAAGTCGTCCAATCCTGTCTCAAAGAGGGACGGTAAGCCAAGAAAAACTTCAGTGGGTCTCCGCGCATCCCGACTGACGGACCAATAACAGATGGGACGAAGGCTTCATATCCTCGCTGATCAACGGTGTCGTCCGGACCCCTTCTGGCCTTAGCAGTCTCGTTACGATCGGTTGCGACGTCGAAGCGGCGAAGAAAGAGCTCAACGCGAGAGCGGTCGGTATCAAAGTGTTTGGAGAACGATACATACAACAGGGGAATCCAAGGGTTAGAAACTTTCTACGAAGGCCATTTCGGTTAGAATATGGAGCTGACGAGGTTTTGTCGTAGGAAGACGCCGTGCTCGTCAACACCCGAGCCAAGAACGGTCAGAAGAGTTTGTTGGCCATCACCGCCCTACACGACGTCGAAGAGGACATGTGGAGCCCGAGGTTCGCACCTGTTGTGCCCGTCTGAATGTTTGTGATCTGATATCTGATGTGCTAGGTGGGGCCTGAAGGGCAAAATCGATGCCAGCGTACAAGGCGTTGTCGAGGAGCGTACGGAATCGCCGTTCACGAAGACCAAGATGGTAGCCTCGGCGAGCACGATGACATCCTCCCCCTTCCCGTTCGAGATCAAGACGGGTAGGAACGTGGCCGGCATGGAACATCGTGCTCAGACCATGCTTTACACTTTATTGATGAGCGAAAGGCGCGTCTCTTCTCGATCTTCGGGCTCCGTCGGTGTTAACGATAAGGCCTCGTTCTAGGTATGATGAGGCCGTCGAGAGCGGGTTGCTGTACTACACCCAAAGCGAGGAAGTCGTTCGCGTTCCCGCCGGCCGCGCCGAAATCCGTGCCCTGCTTAGTGTCCGGAACGAGCTGGCTGGATGGATGGACAAGCGAGCCAAGGCCAAAGTTGGACGCGATCGGACCGGAGAGCATCCCGACGGTGCCGATGATGATGAAACCGTGGAGGGCATGGAATACGACAGAAAGGAACGCGACGTGGTGCAAATCGAGGACGCTGCACGATTCCTACCAGAGACTATCGACGACGAGCGGATATGCAAGCGCTGCTACGTGTCGGATGCATGCATGCTCTACCGCAGGGTGAGTATCTCGGTGCAATCGCTTCAGCAGATCACTCATGAACCACTTTCTCCTCAGGCTGTGGAGGACATCGAGGACGTATCTTCGCCCATCGCGGACATTTACTTTGAAAAGACGGGCCACCTTACCGTCTCCCATCGCGAATTCTTCAAGAAATGGGAGCAACTCATCTCGCTCGAGGAACGCGACATCGTGCGGTTCAAGAAGGAACTCTGGATCATGGGCGCGCGTGAGCGCGAGGCCAGAGGTCGGTGCTTCGCGGACATGGTGCTCGACCATGCATACGTACCGCCCGCGGCACAGGCACACCATCGCATCCACCAGTTCACTTACCGCTTCGTCAAGCAAGGTGGTGAGACAGACGAGGCGGCCTCTCTGCTGAACGGACACATGGGTGTCGGCGACGCCGTCACGATCTCTGTGGAGCCCCACCTCCTTGCGCTGTCCCGTGGCTTCATCGTCGAGCTCACTCCGACAGAGGTCATCCTCGGTGTGGACCACGAGCTGCACCTGGGGCGCATCGCGGCCCGCACCCGCACCCCCACTCCGGACGTCCTCTTCCGCATCGATCGCGACGAGCTCTTCGGCGGGATGAGTCGTGTCCGTGATAACCTCGCGCATCTGTTCTACCAAGATGGTGATAAACGCCGCCTCGGGCTCGTCGTCGATCTTAAAACGCCGCAGTTCGATTGGCCGGACGTAGAAGAAGACGACGAGGTGGAGGTGCTGGACGATGCATACGCGAAAGCGCTAGAGGGGATGAACCCGAACCAGCGCGAGGCGATGGACAAAGTCATGGCTGCACAGGACTATGCACTGATTTTGGGCATGCCGGGCACCGGGAAGACGACGGTCATCGTGGCTCTCATCAAGGAGCTGGTCAGGAGGGGCAAGACGGTGCTATTGACGTCTTATACCCATTCGGCGGTGGACACTATTCTACTCAAGCTATTGGATGCTGAATTCGGTATCCTCCGTTTGGGTAACGTTGACAAGGTACGTGAAGTGATTCCGCGTTGCCGAAACGCCATGCTGATTTCAAACATGCCATCAGGTCCACCGCGATGTCCACAAATTCACGCTTGCGGCGAGGAAGGAGGCGAACAGCGTCGAAGAGCTCGAGAAACAGATGATGACGCCTCCCGTCGTCGCGACCACGTGTTTGTCGATCGAACAGTCAGTTTCTTGCGCGTCTCTCCACAGTTTGTTGTCTAATATGAGGAACCCAGCCCGGTGTTTGCACGAAGGACTTTCGACTACTGCATCGTGGACGAGGCATCCCAGATTACCTTGCCTACCTGTCTCGGACCTCTACGGCATGCCGAGAAATTTGTTTTAGTCGGCGATCACTTCCAACTCCCTCCTTTGGTGAGTCTCGGATATCGGTTCAACCAGCTGCGGCTCTCATGATTAAGCAGGTGCGAAATAAGGACGCGAAGAAGGGCGGCTTCGACGTCTCATTGTTCAGGCGCTTGTCCGACGCGCATCCACACGCCGTAACGGATCTTGCTTTCCAGTACCGCATGAACGAAGACATCATGACGTTGTCCAACAAACTCATCTACAGCGACCGCCTCCGGTGCGGGTCCAAAGAGGTCGCGAAGAGAGCTCTGATTCTGCCTAGGCGCGAACAGCTCACGGCGATGCACAAATCGTCGTGCGGGAACTCCACCTGCTGGATCGAACACCTTTTGGCCGAGAGGTGATGTTGTTGGCTGCCCACATCTAGTCTGTTTCCCTAACATTGCATTTGTCTCCAGCTGCAAGGCGGTTTTCGTCGACACAGATCTAGTACCCGCTCGTGATTCCAAAGTCGGCGACTTGGTCCAAAACGAGGTCGAAGCAGAACTAGTGTATCAGACAGTGCGATCGTTACTCGCCGGGGGTGTACGAGAAGACCAAATCGGCGTAATATCGCTTTACCGCCAGCAAATCAAGCTCCTCTCGCACCTACTTCAGGATCATTCGGGCATCGAGATCCTCACCGCTGACCGGAGTCAAGGGAGGGACAAGGACTGCATCATCATTTCGATGGTGAAATCGAACGAATCAGGAGCTGTGAGCACCAGATCTCGGTCATCTCTTGATACATGCTGACTGGCCCTCAGGTGGGTGAGCTCGTGAAGGACTGGCGGCGTGTTAACGTGTCCGTCACCCGCGCTCGGTCAAAACTTATCATATTCGGGTCGCGGAGCACGCTTCAGAGCGCTCCGCTGTTGAATGAGTTCTTTATGCTCATGGCCGACCGTAAATGGATCTACAATCTGCCACCTGGCGCACATCAGATGCATCGTTCGCTGATCCCGCTGACAACCCGCAAACGATCATCGAATGTGGCGTTGCTTTCCGAAGCGGATCCACATTCCGATCGGCATGAAGCGAAGAGCAACGCCTGCTCACCAAAGCGAGCACGACTGGATCCGAGAATTATCGATGCCCGACCTCTCCTCAAGGATCTCGTGAATGATATATAAGGAGCTATGTTTACGACCACCGGTGTAATATTAGTATATACACATTATCCACATGTAGCATATCATACATTTCACGTCACCGCATCTCGCATCCATCCGTATAATGATATTGATCCAGCTTCATTTCACTAATCGTCCTCTTCCGTGAACCAATAATGATTCCAGTCCGCTTGGCACGAGCATTCTGTTTCTGCATCCTTGTGCAAAAGTTCAAATTCGTCGCCCTTGATGGCGTGTATGAGATATGAGCTATGTAAACACTTTTCAGTTGTCATAATCACGCCGACGCCTTTTGGCTCACCTGGACATCCAAAACACGGGAGCATCATATGTGGTGAGTGCTAAACAGTATACGGTCTCCCCGGTCCCGCTGGTCTGGCTGTCCCCGAGGGTAATGAGCCCGGGGTTTCGGCATTGAATGAAACGTTCTGGCTCTTTCCCGACCATACCAACGATGCGTATCGGGAAGTAGGCTTCTGATAACTCCTCCATTGGTACCCAGCGCATGTGCGCTGTCGTGTCGGGCGTTACAAGGCGAGAACAACTATGTCGTTCTGAGGGAATGCTACTGTTCCAGTGACGATTGATGACCTAGTACGAATCGCTAGTCAGATTTCGCAAGGATGATCCGCGCACTGAATGGACTGAGTGCTCCTGCCTTCGTTGATCCTGTGATATCAACATATTGGAAGATGCCGGTGCACGTGAAGGAAAGTTCGAAGGGCGACTCTGGAGGGACGTAATTGTACCATTCTTCCATAAGAACGTGTTTCGCTGCCTTGAACCACGAGAGAGAACCGAGTTCATGCAAGAGCCAGTTTTGAAGCTCTCGTTCGTAATGCGGGGCTATTTTGTTCAAGTACATCGCTACATCGTCTGCAGTACAAGTACACCTATCTCTCGTCAACAGATAGGTCACCCGGATAGCATCTGAGTACTTACTCCAGTGTTCCTTCGACAACCTGCCTCCTCACAATCGATAGTTCCTGTTCCGGGATTGCCCTCGGGATCTCGTACCCTTTAATCTCCCAAGCAAAAAAACGCGCCTTTTGGAAATCATCAGCGAGCTCGTTTAGAGGGCAGGTCAGATCCATTATGAGCTGCAGGACTGGATCATGATCACTTAGAAAGGAAGCCATGACGCCTTTCAGGCTGCGTATCCCTGCCCTCATGGAAGGTTGAAGGTGCGGACCGCTGCCTTGCCCGTAGGGCGTTTGCATGTCGAACATCAGTGCCTCCAAATCCGATGGCCGGAGTTTCTGGAGGACTTGTGGCATGGAAACCCTACGATAGATCATCATAAGCTCTCGTTAAGCTAACTGGAAGAGTACAAGTAGTACAAACCTTGTACGAAACAAAGGCATGGAAAGAGATGACCATACCCAGACGTTCCATATTGCGCTATCCACGCGTTCTTGGGAAAGCATGCGATGGAAAGACTTTCGCTCTATAGAATAGGTTGCGTATTCGTGATATACGGTCAATAGGAGGGTCACAACTAAGCCCTCGAGGACTGGATCTGCTGTGGAAGCAAGGAGGTACCATAGCAGAGAAACGAATCCCTCTGACAGTACGACTGGCCTCGCGTGGTGATTTATGTGTATCAAGAAATCGAAATAATGGCCCAGCAGCTGCGTCAATCCTGCGATCGCCGTAACTTGATGATCTGGATGCCTGATCCACATAGGTCATCATGGCATGTCATTTGATGAGTCGGGTTTGGGGATCTAGTGGGCTCACCGCATGACAGTTATGAGTTGCGTAATTCCGGAATCAAGATTCTCCAGGGCACCTTGCAAATTATATTTCCTGAGCCTAGTTGTCGAAGAGGAGACATTGGCAATTCCAAGGCACGTCTTCAACACCGTTAGCACGTCGTTCTGCGCAAACCACACTAGCGCACGGCGAGATGACGTCAATAGAGGTTCATGATGCTTCAACCGTAACGTGAGGTCACGACGCGTGCTTTCCAGGGCCTCGATAGCACCGATCCCTTCTAGATACGCACGCATGCTATCGTGGAACGAAGCAAGGGCAAAGATGCAATAAGTAGTTGACATTCGCGTGTATGGGTGTGATTGCCTTGAGAAGCTTCAGCGAGTGAAATAACGTATACACGGTCGCATGATTAGTAGACGTACCGCGTTCTACGGACAATGCCAGAGCACAACTTCCTGAACTCCCTCTGCGACAAGAGCTTTGGTACCGCCTCACCGCGACATGTGAGGCAGCCTAGGTGCCTGAAATCGCCGACATAATCCAACAGCATTTGGAGTGGGGATATCGCGGAAGTGCGTGGTGAAGCGGACCAAAACGTCATACATGTCCCACAACGCCTTTGCAAGATGGTCGCCTTCATTTGGGCCTCCAGCAGCTCAGCTACGCGTTTAATAGATGGATCGGCTCCAAAGCCGAGCCTGCTCATCGTCTTTCCCAGAAGCCTGTTAAGTCGCTCTCCGCCGATTGACAGCACTTTGCCTAGTGTGTTACCCAATCCCACCGCATCCGAAGTTGTATCAAGCGAATCCGTGACAAAAGTGAAGTCGTCCAGAAGATCGTCTGCCTGTATATCGAAGACAGAAGAGGCGTCGGCTAGTGTATTGCCAGGGTTCGGGGAATGAGGCTTGTGCACCAGTCGTCCGACGATGCGGTCGAGACGTCTTCCGCCTGCCGACAGAATATGACCCATCACGCGGCCAGGACCTGCCAAATCAGATTCCGTGGAATTCGATTCCAGAGATGCGACGATGGACAGGTCGTCCGCGATATCCGCGAGGTGCGGACGACGGTGAAATGGGTCTTGCACTCCTGGCATCGTGATAATCCTTGCACTGTCACGCAGTCTTGGGACGCACTGCGCATAACAGCGATGGATGATGAAGACCAGCAACAACAACGGAAGGCGGATGGACGTGAGCCCCGTTCAAAGTGAACCGGGGACCGGAGAAGGTATCAGCGCAAACATATCATTCGTGATCACGTGTTTTTGGGGACATGCCGCGCCGCCAGCCACCCCGCGGGATTGGCGCACAGAAAAACGTCGTTGCTCGCAGTAGAGCATGCTCAAAATCCGGTTCATCTAGAGTACCTACAGAAAAGCGAGGATATGTGGACGCGATTGACTTATTCGGCCGGCGACGACGGTACGAACCTCACCCATCACTTCATTTCGACGGACTTGCGGGAAACTATAGTGCATCGAATATAATAATGTATTGATAAGGTATTTCGGTTACATGATATCGTCGTTCGTACAAAGAGTGATACGCGTGTTCAATACAGAGAGGCAACTATACAGGGGTTCAGTTAGGCGACTATACAGGTGTTCACTCAGACAGTGAGCACCGAGAGCTAGAGCTAGAGGCAACGGCTTCGCGATCAGATCGAGGGGGCGCGCCCCTGTTCTCCTTCTTGCGTATCGTTCTCGCGTTTCCTGCCCGAGGTCTTGCCCTTGCCCTTGCCCTTGCCCTTGCCACCGCCCGTGTCTTTGCCTGCACCGTGTTGGGTGTCCATGTGCCGTTTGAAAGCATCCTTCCTCGATATGGTCGCGTCGCAGATCGTGCACAGCAGCTTGAGTTTCAGATGCTGGTTCGAACGCAGATGACGTTCCAGAGCCCTCTTGTCAGAACACTTGGTATCGCATCCTTCGTAAGGGCAGCTGAAATCGGCAACTTGAAGGCCAGCATTCCTCTCGACGATATGAGCCATTATATGTTTGGAGATCTTCCCGCTCGACACCTCGGCAAGCACGATGCATCCTGGCCAAGGGCAAGCCACCATTGTGACGTCGTCGCCAGGGGAGACCAGAAGTCCCGAGTCAGCGCTAGAATTGCTCGGCAGAGCTGCAACCTGGGATACAGTATCAGGATGGTCCTCAATACGAGACGCCGAATCGTCTTCCTGGGCCAATGTTTCATCGACCTCAGATTGCGCGTGGAGATGGTCTGAGAGGATTCTTGGCGTCATCGGTTCCTCTGATTCGACATCGGAGCGACTGTCTTCATTCACAAGTGCCGCAATGGATATGCGGCGAGCGGCGAGAGACACGTTGCGAATGCCAGCCTCGTTGGGAATGCCCGCATCGTTGGGAGTGTCCGCCTCGTTGGGAGTGCCAGCGTCCTTGGGAACGCCAGCCTCGTCGGAAAAGGCAACCTCGTCGGGAATGGCAGCCTCGTCGAGAATGCCGGCCTCGTCCAGGCGGGGCTGCTTCACGTGCGACCTGAGCAAACAGAAGATTAACACAGCTGTACGATAACAAAACACCATGATTGCGTACCTCTGCCCAACATCGGAGGAAAGACTTCTCTTACGACCACGGACTCCGTTCTGCTCGCTTACAAGGCTATTGAAAGCAGACTGCCAAAACGGGTCTGTATCGAGTGGCAGGGTCGCCGTGCCAGCATCTGGGTCTTCAGCCACTGCTTCTAGGTAACTGCGAGCGGCTTTGAGGATAATCGTACTGACCGTGAGGGAACAATCGACACGTACCATTGGATGAGAGCAGCTTTCACGGATTCCTTGAAGTGCATGGCTATAGGTAGCGTGGTTTAGGAGTGCGATAATGCGACGCGATTGAGCGCGACTGGCGAGAGATGGGATATTGGTTGATCGAAGTAGGTTGTCAACCCGGAAAGACAGAGGAAAGGTTGATATAGCGAAAGACACAGGGAGGAGGGGGGGTTTTTAAACCCAAAGGCTGTTTGCGCACCGTTGGTCGCATGCGCCGAGGGCCACAGCGAGCCAGAGAAGGGCAATCGGGGTGGTGGGCGTCACATCGCGTCTCATTGTCGTCCTGATTGCGAGAGGTGTCCGTTCCTCCAGTTTCGAGCTTGTAGCGCGAGTTGCCATAGACCTCATAGACGCGACGACTGGGATGGAGCTGCGAGGAGGACGAGGAGCGGCGAGAGCGCTGGCAGCTAGCTGAAGGATAGGCCTGATTTCCATATCGGGTCGTTAAGGTGCCTCGCGGCGCGTGAGCGTAACGAGGTGACACGGATTCGACTGGCCACGGCACTGAGTCACGACCAGGTCCTGCTATTGTGCTGTTGTCAACGATTCCATGTCCATCTAGAAGGAAAGCAGCAGCATAGACGCACCCCCCAATATGGACATCCCACGAGCATTACAGTAGTTCAACAAGAGAAAGAAGGTGAGAGAAGGACAGTATGCAGGTGAAGTTGGCGAAACCCAGCGATTATTTTTTCGGTTGCTGCTTCCCATCTCCGGAAAGACGGTAGGGACCGGCGGTGACACGTGTTGGTCGGGCCGAGCGGACCGAAAGGATAGGGTCACGTGATGCGGGCGTAACCGAGGAGGAAAGAAGACGACTTGGCGTGGAAGAGTAACGTTATACACGTTACTCACGCCATAGAACAAAGCCCAGAGTAGCACAGATCCCAAGGAGCAAAAGAAAAGGCGGAAGAGTAGTCCGAGTCCCCAGAGAACAGAAAGTTTGCATGGATGCGTAGCCCAAGAGAGTCGACTAAGAGAGTCGACTTAGGTCACCCTAGTGCGCCCCCGACTTCCAATGGCGATCAACGGTATCGGGTCGGGCAAATTCCCTGTTGCAGATAGCGCACTGTACTGAGATTCCCATATGGGAGCCGCTGAGAAGGTGCCGAACGAGACCCAGGTGCTTGTCGAAGCCGGTACCGCAGTCCTCGCACCGGCGGCGAGCGCCTTGCGCGGAAACGTGTTCGCCCATATGTTCGGCTCCTTCTTCGTATCCTGACACTTGGTGATTGCAGTCTTTCCAACAGCAGGCGTAGGTCCTTTTCTCCAGTTCAGCCCAGACTTGTTTGCCGTCTTTGATTTTCGGAAAGCGGTGGGAAGGGAGCCGCCTGTACGACGCCTGCGGAACCCTAGGGGCAGGGACCTCTTGCTCGTCTTGACTGATGGCCAGATCTCCAACGGGGGATACGTCAGCATTGCCATCATTGGCGGAACCTCTCGCGAGGCGTGCAGATCGGCGCAATGCAACGTCTGTCGACTGGTCAGCTTTGCCTTTCGCAGACGGCTCCTGATTCAGACAGAGCGAGGAGTGTTGCGACGCTGGCGCATATTGGACGGCAGACTGATGAGCCGGCTGCGACGGAGGCGTCATCCGGGAATAGTGCGTAGGTCCATGCTGATCGATGTGCAAAGTCTTTGGCTTTCCGGAGGGAGACGGGCTGATGTCGTCGTGACGAACGCCACCTTGCATGGCGTGAAGAGACTGTTCCGTGGATGATACCGACATATCGTAGTCAGGGTACGAGTTCGCGATGCTTTGAAGGCTGAGATTCGGATCTAGCCATGGCGAATCATCTTCGACAACAGATCTGCTTGACATATGAACATCCTGACGATGCTGGATAGACGAAACGTGAAGGACGTACGAAAACGTGATGAACTGAGGGGCGAGCGGCATAGATGCCATCGTGTGCCTGCTACTAAATTCGTGAGAATCATGTGTTCGCGGTGGTATGGAGAATAGTACGCACGAAGCCGGAGAGACTTGAGTGCAAGGACTGACAGCCGAGTAAGCATCACTGAAGTCAAACCTACGAACGGTGAGTTAGGATGGTTTGTTTATACGCTGATATACGAAGGGTTGACGGCGTACTGGCTGCTGGTGGCTTGCGGAAAGAAGGTACCGTCAACCGCAAGATGTGCTTCGGGCTGTTGAGGGGTTATGGCGGACGCGGAAGGCATGACCAACGAAGGCGCCGATGGAACCATGAGCGTGGCGTCATGGTAGTGTTGATAAAAGGATGGTTTGAAGGGGAAGGGGGATATCGAAGGCATAAACGACGGCGGGCAACCATCCTTCCGACCGTCGTGGGCGGGAACGTAAGTGGGAGGAGACTCGACGGCGAAGCTTGGGGATGAACCGGGCAACGCTGAAACAAAAAACGATGGCTCCGAGCCGTGACACGGTACAGAGGAGGATTGAGGGATGTCGAGGGTGGGGTCGAAGGTGGCGCTTTGGTCGGTCGCCTCCTTAAGAAGGGCCGAGAACTGTGGCCGGTCTTGGTTGGTGATCAAGGGGGCGTTTAACCTAGGTGAGGAAGACACCGTTGGTTTCTCGCGTCCAATATACGCGAAACGAAGTACTTACAAGTCGGTGAAGCTCATTTGTAGCTCCTCTGGGGTGAACATGGGAGTAACGGCGGTGAGGGTGCTCATGACGAGGAATGCGCTCTGATATAGACGAGACGAGGATCCGTAGCGGCGAAGGTCGTGGGAGGGAGGAGAGGAAAGGATGCAAGTCGAAGTTGGGATACGTACCGAGAGAGCGTAAGTTGGAGTTAAGTAAGAACCATGTTGAACACGCGTTGACACACAACGCGTAAACATCAGATGGGGTTCAAGTCATGACTCGCGAGAATAAAGAGCATGTGCGGTGGGGCACTGCTCGCCTCTGTGGCATTGTCGCGGGGATTGAAATCGCCAGATGCAGGCGTGCCGATAGAGGATACCACGAAGCATGATCGGGGCATTGTATCACGAGAGTCAGCGCTGCGACTCGGAGGTTAGTCCTGGCGATGTATCGTACGCATATGTTGCGCGTATGTCGTAGGGGAGGTGAGGGGGAATGTTTCACCATGTCGAATAGCATAGTAATGCATCACAGCCTCGTCGTCTCGATATCCTGGATGTCGACTTCCCGGGCACAACTCAGCGTCGTCCAACCGCATATATGCGTCCAGTATGATGCCCACTGATAGAGCGCGGTATGTGAGCACCGTAGGCAAGCAAGTCCCCAGAGCTCGCGTCAAGGCAACAAAAACCAGGTAGATTGGCTTTGCCCGGGTGAGACATTGCAATGCAGCAATTGTGGTACGTGGGAACCGGCATTGCATCACGCTAGGCTAGACGACGACGACGCACGTCGGAGAACGCATGCCCGTAACGAGCAAGGCAACAACATCCTAGCGGAGGTTGTTCGTAGCTTCGCGTAGAGATGCTTAATACCCCCCTCCCCCCAAGAGAGCGCTCGGGAAAATCAGAACTGGTGATATCTTGTCGAATCTCTGGCTCATAAAGTCTTGTAGTGACACCGGGGTTTCCTGCTAGACGTCGCAAAGACTATGTCCATGAGATAGAATGCCGATTGTAATCAGTACCGAGAACGACCACCAGGCCGGAACGCCCAGGACGAAGAACCCGCCGAATGAATTTGGCAAAAAAAAAAGCGCTGGAGATCCTCGTGACTCGTCGCACGTGCGCTCCCCCAGCAGTGCCAATCTTGACAATGAAAGAAACTCAAAGCCCCCTCAAAATTTCATCTCGATGTATCTTACGTTCTTGGATCCAGCCTGAGAACATGTGCCTTCGTTAGGTGATTGATGATACATTGTCGGGTCTGTGACCGTCAATAGCTAACACTTAAACACATCCTGCAGGACCTGGCGCATCCGCTAATAACCATCAAGCCTAACGTTCTTGATCCTGATGCCGTCGAACCTGGGGTGAATGCTATCAATTCCGATGACACAATGTTTTGTTGGTAACAACAGCTTTCGGTTCTCGCATGGACGAAGAGGGAATATCGCACTCCCGAGGCGAGTCTTACACCAATAGCGCAAACCGTGGTCCTGATCGCACACTAGTATATACCCGGGAGATTAACAAGCTTATTGATGTGTATGGCCTTGTTCCTGACCTTCCCTGAGATTCGACCCGTGGTCGGAACACCTACGGTATTCCCCGCCGACTTTCTACTACGGACGGCCCGTGGACGAACAGACCGCACACGTACACCCCCGAAAACGCGCATAGTCTGCTATTGGACACCCGATGGCAGACATGAGCAGCTATCCCAATGCGCTGTCCAACCCAAACAACAAGTCAGCGATGAATGGACCTGTGCAGCAGTATCTCGTCGTGTATTTGGTGCGATATCGTACGGCGCACGGAATCACGACAATCCGTGTCTTTTTGCTTGGTTGGTTTAAGTCGTACTTGGCTCGCCTTGCAATCGACCTGAATATGCGAGCTGTTCT
Source organism: Punctularia strigosozonata HHB-11173 SS5 (assembly GCF_000264995.1). Taxonomy (NCBI): domain Eukaryota; kingdom Fungi; phylum Basidiomycota; class Agaricomycetes; order Corticiales; family Punctulariaceae; genus Punctularia; species Punctularia strigosozonata. The sequence continues at coordinate 424,110 of NW_006767448.1, read as the reverse complement.
CTATATCCCCCAACGTACTCACTTACATCTTAGGACTCTGTGATCAGATTGCGCCTGCAGCTGGGTCGTGGGAAACTTGTTCCTCTGTCGATCGACCCCAATCAAGCCCGAGACCAGCACATATCGCCTGCAATGGACTATGAGGCAATGATCACGATGGCCTCCCCTAAAGCGCAACGATGTCCCCACTCGTCGCCAATCTCATCCATCACACCCGAGTTTGACGCCAACCTCCACCCATAAACCACTTTCGACCAGAGCTCACATGGAAGGATTCAAAGGCATCACGATGGAAGGAAACACGATCAAAGGGCTCCCGCAAGCGACTCCCGAAATGCTGGACCGAATCCTAGCCCGCATTCATGCTCAGCCAACCTACACCTTCCTCCCCGTACGCGGCATAGTCTACCCCGACGACCCCGACGCCGCCTCCAAGCCCATCCTGCTCCCCGATCCCGCCGAATACCCTTGGTACGAGCACCTCCACCTCCCCTGGTCCAAGAATCCGTCCCACACCGGGGTAAGCAGCGCGCCACCCACAACGCGCGGGGGGTACGCGCCCAGATCATCCACCCACCACTCACTCGCCCACCTCTCTCTCTTCCCACAGAACCGGCGCAGACTCGCGGAGACCTTCCAGCCCCTCGCGGCTCTCCCGGCCGTATTCGACCCCTTCTCCGCCGCGCTCAAGCACCCGCCGCCGACCTTCTTCCTCGGCTGGCCCATCTACCCGCGCCTCACCCGCGCCTACGCGCTCGCGCACGACCTCGCCTGGATCGTCGACCCTTCCGGCTCCGACCCCGTCCTGAAGCCCTCGGCCGACGTGACGGACGCGGACGAGCTGTACGAGCCGCGCGTGCTGGCGCGGATGGTCAGGCGGTTCCAGCCGGCGCTCGAGCTCCAAGGGGCGTACGGCCCCGCCCGCGCGGTCGAATCGGACGAAGAGGACCCGTGCGCGCTCATCTGGTCGCTCTGCAACAACTGGGACTCGCCCGACGAGCGCCCGTCGGAGAAGCGGATCAAGGAGCTGCAGGAGGAGCTCGGATACGAAGACGGCCCGCAGTGGTACGCAGCGACCGATGCGGGGGCGTCCTTCTGAAGGAGCGGGAGCTGTTGTCGTGTTTTGTTTTTGCCGTTTTTTGATGTTACATCCACTTCCTTGAACTCTCGGTACTGACTCTCGACGGCTGAAGTGGGCGGCCGCTAGGTAATGTATTGCGCACAGTAGCACATACATGTACCTAGTTATTTGTACCAGTGCTGAAGCGGTGTGTCGGCTGTTATACAGCTCACGGGAACCGTGGATGCACTGTGTGCGCCAAGCCGCACGTATTGGCGTGCGGTGCGGCAACCGGTTGTTCCGCTATCGGGACCGCGCCGGAAATACCTACCTACCTTGTGCCGATATTTGCATGTAAACCCTGCGTTCTTTGTACGATGTTTACCGATAGTCACGTGAAAACGAACCCTCCCACATAGACGTTCTTGAACTTCGTAAACAACATCGCAATTCCTGCCACAGACAAGTCCACCGAATGAACTCCACACAAATACCATGATAGACCCTACACCCTATCTACATTTTCTCGACGGATGAGCGACATGTGGCGGCGGCAGAGCGAGTCCGGAAAGTCAGATTATGGAAAGTAGCGCGCGCATAGATACAACAAAGGGCAGAAAAATACCATGTGAGGACGGAGTGGGTAACTAACGGTGACATAGGGGTGTTGTCCTCGTTTCATGTACGAGTCGACTATTTCGTCGCTTTCACGATGGAGACGACGATGATGACGATGATGATCGCGATCACGGCGCCGATGATGAGTCGCATCTGGTACAGAGGGTCAACGGTGTGCTCGAGTTCTCGAGACATAGAAGCGAGGCTTACCTTCATATCCTTCCACCTGAGACCACGCGAAAAAAATTGGATTATTGGCACGCGGTTTTCGGTTACAATGCTATTGCGAAACTTACCACATGTTCTAGGAATGTCGTCGGTATTCAGAAGAGCATGAAGCTTGTCTACAATCACACACCTTTCGCACACGGTTGGCCCCACGACGGAACCCTTGCGCCGACACCGCGAGGTTATCTATCCGGCCACGTTTACACCCCCCATCAGCACTCGTCGCTCGCCTTTGGAACGCGTCCACCAAACCACGACGCACCGGTCTTGTCCTGAAGCGAATCCAACCGCTCTCCGCGCTCCGCCACCTTGGTGATGTTCTCGCGCATGATGCCGACGGTGTCGTCGATCTGCTGCTGGATCGCGGCCGTCTTCGAGTTACCGGCGCTGGGGCCGGCGGGGGCTGCGCCGCCGCGGGGGACATACGGGTCGTAAGGTTCAGACCTGCACGCATTCACACCGACAACGCGTGGGGGAACAAAGACGTTGAATCAGTAAACTGGAGGTTCAGAGTGAGACCCGGTTGGAAGTGACGCACATCGTTAATCAGAGGGGGGGGGGGGGTCTGCGCGGGCGCGAACGGGTTCAGTTCCGTGCAATGGCGAAGTGGTGGTCGATAGCGAAGACGTACCGTATCAAACGAGCTGGGGGTTGGGTGGAGTAGGGGCGGGAGGAGGAGGAGCGAGTTGCGCGGGAGGCAAGGGGGCAGGGGCAGTCGTCACCGTGGCGCCCGTTGTTGGGCGCTGTTTACGTGGGCGTGCTGACCTGCAGAGCTGCGTATGGCGGTGGCGGCACGCAGTGCGTATGCGTCTCACTGCCTTGTGCGGTGCCGCTCACTTTCCGAGAAACATCGCGACGAGGTATATCGAATGCAATTGCGGGTAGCAGGATATGCGTCTGGTACGCGAGGGGGACTGGATCTTATTCGTAGGCATATGGAAGAAGGTGGCGTCGAATTACACTCCGAGACGATAGATCGTTTCAAAACCTACAATCCAGAGGGTCCACAGAAATATCCAGAAAAGAAAACAGCGAGCACGATGAGGGGATATAAGGTCACTGCCTACATGTATGATACGCGATTACGGTAGCAAAGAGGGTCACAGGTGCGATGCGAGAGGACGCGGAGAGCAACTATCAGACGGCGTTTGGTCAAACGTCCAAACGAAGTGGTGGAAATAGGGGAAAGATGAGAGCGCAAGCGTAGAGAAAGCAGGACCCGACAGGGAACCAAGGACTGGTAGCGCGCGCATAAATATTGACGAAATAGGGCATGGGCGAGGAGCGACGGAAGTGAGCGACTACATATTGAGTTAACGCAAGGAATACAGATCAGAGCTCAGCAGAAACTTGCCTTAGACGCTTCACTCCTCGTCCTCGTCCTCCTCCTGGATAGGGATTTGCCGCATGGCCTGACTCCGGCCGACCGGGAGCTGCCTTCTCGTCCCCTTCATGTCGCCCGAATCATATCCATCCGTCGGTAACGGCGACGTCCTTGCACCGGGCGACACCCCAGGCTTATGCCTGTTCGCGCCCGCCGAGCCCGACGCAGGCGCGTATCCGCCACTCCAATCGTTCATCCTCTTCGACCCCCCCGCGCGTCCCTTACCTTTCGGCGGCGCAGAAAGCGCATAATTCTCCGTCGGCGACGGCGCGGCGGATACGAACGACGTCTTGCTCGTCGCGCTGCTCGGCATCTGTCCCAGCCCGCCCGCGAACGGCATCTCGTCGTCGTCCTCGTCGACCCAATCGCTCTCGTCCCCTACGCTTAAGCTCTGCCTCCCCGAGAACACGTCCCGGATGCTCGCAGGCGTGTCCCCACCCGCGCCGACGGGGCTGACGCTCAGCACCTCGATCGGAACGTGCATCTGCCGACTCTGCCAGCCGGGCGGCTCCAGCCCCCACGACTTCTTCCAGCTCGACCGGCCGAGCGTCGCCGCCGGACTCATGAACGGCGTCGTCCGCTTCTGCGCCACGTACGTCGTCGTCTTCCGCGGCGTACTGCCGTCGTCGAGCGACCTCCGCGAGGGCTTGTACGGGCTCGTCGTCCGGTTCGGGATGTCCAGCTCGGACAGGTCGTGCGTCGATCCGTGCCTCGACGAGCCGACGGAGTGCACGGACGCGGATGAGCTCTGGCGCATATGGCTCGGCCGCCCCTGGCGATTGCGCACCACCCTCGTCGACGAGCCTGACCCCGCCCGCCTGTGATTCCTGGGCAGCGGCGATGACGTCCTATGCAGGCTCCCCGCCGAGCTCTGGCTCGGGCTCTTCCTATGCCTGTTGCTCGGCATCGAGAAGCTCCGGATCGAACTTGGCCGGCTCGGATAATCGCCCCTCTCCGAATTGGGCGTGTGCGCGCCAAAGCTCCTACGGGAGTTGTCACTCCACTGGCGCGATATGTGGGCCATGCCCTCGAGTGGGTAGCTCGGGCTCTCCATCACGACATGCATCGAGTTCACGCTCGACCGCCGCGAATTGACGCTGCTGCTCCGGCGAGACGACGCGCTCTGCCGCTTCGCGCGGTTCACGCTCTTCCGCGTCGGTATACCCGTGTTGCTCCCGCTACTGCTCCCCCTTCGGCGCATGGTCCCGCCTCCCCGGCCCGCGCCACCGCCCATCGTACTCGGGCTGCTCACACTCCGTCCGTACGCGTCGCGCTGTGGCGCCGCGGCCTTGGTCACCACGTTCGCGCTCTTCCGCTTCCCCTTCCGGTCCGCATCGAACCACATCCGGAACGCCGCCAGCAGGCTCGCCCGGTTCCGGTTCGGCGCCATCGTCTTCTCGCCCACGTTCGGTAGGCTGCGGAGCGTATCGCCCGGGCTCCCGCTGGGCGTGCTCACGCGTGAGTCGTCCGCGCCGCCGCCGGTCTTGCCCGCGATCACCCATGGCGAGCCCGTCGCGCTCGGGTGTTGCGGACGCGCCTCCTCCGAGTCGACGGACGGCGTACTCGGCAGGAGCGCGTCTTTGATAGCCTTCAGCGGCGGCGATTTGGTCAGCTTCGAGCCGCTGCCGTGCGAGCTCCGCCCGGCCTCGTCCGGGCTTAGCGCTCGCTGGCGCTCCTTCTCCTCCTTCTCGCGCTCCTTCTGTTCCTTCACCGCTTCGCTGCTCTTCTTCCGGACGAGGCCCGCCGCCTCGAGCGCGGTAGTGGCGCGCTGCATGATGCTCACGCTCCCGCTCCTGTTGCCACGCCGACCTTTGCTCCCTTGCTTCTCCTCCTTGCTATCCTTGTTGCCGGGAGTGGACTGAGTGGAGATGATCGACGCAGAGGGGGTGAGCAGCGGCCTAGTGGGGGACTCCGATCGTGGTGGCGTGACCGGCCCGGGTGCAGCCTTCGAATGCGCCTCCGCCGTCGGCGTCGGGGGCACGAAGTGTAGATTCGGAGCCGACCTCGCGAGGACTGGGTTCGTGGGCCCAAACGTGCCCACGCTATCCTTGTGCGTATGGGTGGTCTTGACATTACTCGGCGGCGCCTTCCTCTCCTTCCTCTCCTTCTCCTTCTCCACCTCTATCACCTTCTCCGCACGCTTCTCCTCCACCTCAGGCTCGCCCATCAACGGTACCGTCATCACCGCAGGCGTCATCCCGCCAGTCTCCACCAACCTCGCCCCTTCACCCCTCTCCACCGCCCTCCTCTCCGCCTTCTTCTTCAACATCCACCACACCGCGCTCGCGCAATCGCACGCGTCCGTGAGCACGCTGTGTACGATCTGCGCCGTATCGAACCCGAGCGCACTCAAGGTCTCGAGCAGCTCGCGCTCGAGCCCGGTAGAGAAGATGACCGGAGCCGGCGTCATCAGAAGCGCCGCGAAGTTCTGCGGCGGCGCGGACGGGTCCTGCTGCGCGAGCGGCGTGTCAGGGATCGAGAACGTCTCAGAGAGCGCGGACGAGACGGAGCGGCGTTTGGTGCGCGCGGGCGTGCGGGTCGGGTGCGCGGGAGGGGCTTTAGAGCCGGATTGGGTGGACGAGGTACGTAAGATGGGCGCCGCCGGGGGTGAGGTGGAGAGCGGCGAGGTGGTCGGTTCGTCGGCTTCGGGCACGGATTCGAACGCGGGCGCTGCGGCGGACGGCCCGAGGACGGCGTGGATGGCGGCGATGTTCTTGATCGTGCTCTCGGAGGCGTTGCGGTGAAGCGTGGGGTGGATCTCGTCCTGCTCCTGCTCGCTGGGTTTAACGTTTGCGTGTGAGTGATCGAGGGAGCCTTCCGGGGTGGTTGGTGTGGAGGGCATGAACTCCGACGAGGCGGAGAGGAAGGATGAATCGGAGGCGGCAGAGGAGACGGAGGTGTTGCCCGAGTCTTCCTGCTCCAGAGCGGGAGCGCGTGGCGTGGTGAGGTTAACGTCGAGAGGAAGGAGCGGAGGATGAGAGGATGGGGGAGTCCCGGGAACAGTCAATAGAGAGTCGGTAGCAACGGGCTGAGGAATGAGATTGAACCAGGGGTGGGCAAGTATTTGGGATATGCTGAGTCGTTTGGAGGGCTCCATCTGGAGAACATTTTTGATGAGATCGCGCGCCTCTGAAATAGTAACACCTGAGTTGTAGCCAGGAAGCAGCATGCATATATGCGCTCACCGTCTGAGAGCCATTCAGGATCTTCGAAGTCACCCTTGATGATTTTCGCGCGCATAACCGCCTCGTCGTCATCGTCGAAAGGGAGTGACCCCGTGAGAAGAGTGTAGAGTATGACGCCAAGAGACCAGATGTCGACCTCTGTGCTTGATGTATCAGCATCCCTCAGCACCAGTGCTACGTAGAAAGCATACCAGGGCCAAGATACTTTTGTTCCGACAACATCTCTGGCGCCGCATAGCCGGTCGTCCCACAGAACGTTTCCAACAGCGCCCCCCGCTCATACTCCCTCGTGAAGCCAAAATCGCTCAGCTTCACCCTACACCTCTCATCCAGGAGCACATTCTCCAGTTTCAGGTCGCGGTGCACGATACCCTTGTCATGTATGTACCCGACGGCGAGACACAGCTGACCGAACACGACCTTGGCTTCCTCCTCGGCCAGACGACCCTTCTCAACGAGGTAATCGAAAAGCTCGCCGCCTGAGCAGAGCTCTGAAACCAGCCAAATAGACGACTCGGTCGCGATGACCTCGTACAGCTGAACGACGTGCGGGTGGTGCAACTGGCGATGGTGGTGAATCTCGCGGGTGAGCGCGGCGGACATAGCCTTCGGGATCTGCTTGATAGCGACCTTGGTAGAGGTCATCCGGTGCGTCCCCAGACGCACTTTCCCATACGCGCCTGCAATCCACAATGAACATTCGCATCCCGTACGATTTCTCGCCGACTGTATGCGCGCACCTTCGCCGATGACTTTGCCCAGGGTGTAGTTGCCTACGACACGTATCTTCTGCGACGACAGCTCCTTGCCGAGCTCGTTGTATGCGCTCGCAAGCTGCGCGCGATGGTTCACAGCGGCACTTCCTATCGTCGCTGTCATGGCCGGGTTCACATAAACTTTGTACAGCGCAAAGAATATTCAAGAGAAAAGCGTGTAAAGAAGCGAGCAGAAATCGACGGCGTAAATGAAAGACGGTGGCTGGACGGCCTTGAGATCGATTTGCGAGAGCGTCGGGTCGTAACGAACACCAGAGGTTGAAGCGGAGGCGGTCAGGAGGAAGGGGTACGGTCCCCGGTTGCGACACGTGCCTGGCCGCGTCGCGACAGTCACGGTCGGAGTTGGGCCACATGGCTGCCAGGGCCGAGAGTACAAGGCACTTGCAAAGCAAAATAAGTGCGCTTTCTATCTTTCCAATCGAGCAAAATCTGGGCGGGATCAAATCCACTCTCGGACTCGGAATCATCACACAGCATGTATGAAGTATTCTCGGCCAAAGACCTCAACGCCGTCACAATAGTGCAAAGTATCATAAGTTATGACAATTGAACGACAATTGACATAGCTGATATCCATGTTAAGTGATGCTTATGATCTACGGTACGGGTATGGGTGTACGTAGCAACGAGTGGAGAAGAAGTTCGCATCGATTGAAGATGGCGAACAAAACGTATACATGTCAGAACCGGGCGCATCGCATCTAGCAAATGTCTATTTTGTTGACACCATCATGCCTTTCGCATCATCCTCACGCAATCTACATGTCAAGTCCACGCTACGAGAGGCAGAAATTTTACTTCATGCCCGAACAAGACTACATACTCTCGAGGGAAGATTCTACTCCCCTCTCTGGTCTCCCTTGACCGAGTATCTCAAAAGTGAAAGAGTAACCCGAACGTCAGCTTTGCATGCCTCGTCGTCTGTGGTAAACTGATAAGGTCCCACGTATCGACCGAAATTCAAATTAAGGGTGAGTTCCGATTCATTCTTAAGCTTGGATCACTCGCCTACGGCTTTACTTGTGGTCGAGTCCTTCTTCAACAAGCCAAAGAAGGCCGAAGGATGATGTCGCCATGCCGATCGGACCAGAGCTCGAACCGGTCCATGAAGTTCGTCGTGAACGTGTAGATCGCAGTTCATGACTCGCAAACGACAATTGTTACGACGCCGCAGGATGCTGCTCGGATGAAAAGATTTCCCAGGCATCAACAACATTGATTTTTGCCGGGCCTCGTTCACCGTGTTGTGACAATGTCTAAAAACCCGAACCATATGAGACCTCCGAGCCCTTGGAGCGTCCCTGGTGTCCCCTCTTCTTCCCATCTGGTTATTACTGAGATCCGCGGAATGCCGTTTACACCTGACGAAGAGCTTGACCTCGCGTTCGATCCATCGCTGATCTCGCCCGACGTGAAGAGCAAGATGCCTCCTGACCTGCACGTACGTCTTCCCTGCATCACCACAAACATGGTGCGATCAGCCCATACCACGCCGCACAGATCCGCCCACTAGCCTCGACGGACTACCACCGCGGCTACCTCACCCTCCTCTCCGTGCTCACCACCACCCCAGACCCGGGCGAAGCCGCCTTCGTCGCCCAATTCAACGCGATGCGCGAGACTCCCCGGACCTACTTCCCCATCGTGGTCGTCTCCAAGGCCTCAGACCGGATCATCGCCAACGGCACGCTCTTCATCGAACGCAAGTTCGCACACAACACTGCCTCGGTCGGGCACCTCGAGGAAGGCGTCGTCGCCGAGGACTATCAAGGGAAGAAGCTCGGCCCGCGCGTCTTCCAGGCGCTGACCTACGTCAGCGAATCCCTGGGCTGCTACAAGACGATCTTGAACTGCAGCGATAAAAACGTGCGGTTTTACGAGAACTGCGGGATGGTGAAGAAGGGGAACGAGATGGTACGTGTCCCTGAGCTTCTGCAATGATTCTGAATCGAACAAAGCCTTCATTCAGGTCAAGTATGCCCCGGAGCGAACACATACCCCGAAGCTCTAGAGGGGAATATCCTAGCCTCTCGGACGGTGCAAAAGTGATCATCCTTGAGATGATCAACTAAAGGATCACAGGACATTGCGCGAGGAGTGTGACGAGATTCTTCAGTCGCAAAAAACAGCGAGCGGAGATTTAATGGTCGAAATCGGCTCGATCCAGGAGTAAGGAAACTGGCTCGTAGAGGGAATCTTGTATATTTCGATCGCAATAGGAACAGGCCATGCCAGACTCAAGACAACGGACGGAGGAGGAAAGTTCCTAGAGGAATCAGGATAAGGCGAGCTTATCCCAGCAATCTGGATATCTCCGTAGTTTTGGCGAGATGCAGTCTCATATGCATCCTGAAAAGCTCCAGTGTGGAGCAATCTGGTCGATCTTCGAGTACCGTCAGCCGTATGAATCGTCTCCGTGAGATCGAGTGGAAGCAAGACTTTAGGGACATACGAAGACGGGATTGGGTGAGATGAGCGCGGCATCCTGCAAGATACTTCTGGGTCCGATAGAGGCTGCAGCCGTGGGTCCAGTCTAGTAGAGGCACTCGAACGTTCGCTCGCAAAAGCTTACACAGGTTGAAATCCTAGAGATCCAGCATCGCCTAAAGGTCGTTTAGGTCGAATTTGTATGCAGTACTCATCCGGGTGGTCCTCGAGACGACCTCCGGTCTTCTCCTGTGTCGGGATTGTTATGTCGTATAGCTCGATCCTGTACTCGGCTGGAATAGTCTCCGAGGAGGCGTATTTGCCCTGCGCAAGGCTGTCCGGGCGCATCGCCAGCGGCGACAAGAGGGTATCCAGAGAAGAGGAACAGCCACGTTCGTCCCCAACACCGGTTCCTCCACGACATGTCTAAAACCCCGCGCCAACGGTTCAACGTCACACTCCGTCCTCTCTCACCTTCCGCCTCTCGGCTTCCTTTCGTTCCTCTCGTTCACTCTCTAGACGATACTTGATATGCCTTTCACGTCCGACAACGAGCTTGCCCTGGCGTTCAGCCCCGATTTCATCTCGCCCGACGTCAAGAACCAGCTGCCCAGCGACTTGCACGTACGTCTTCAAACGCATCCCTTCTTTGCACCTGGCCACCTAACGCGTAAACCTCTGCCAGATCCGCCCACTAGCGTCGACGGACTACCATCGTGGTTACCTATCTATCCTCTCCGTCCTCACGACTACCCCAGACCCCGGCGAAGCCGCCTGGGTCGCCCAGTTCAACGCGATGAAGCAGGCTCCACGGACGTACTACCCGCTCGTCATCGTCTCCAAGTCATCCGACCGCGTTGTCGCCGTCGGCACGCTCTTCATCGAGCGCAAGTTCGTGCACAACAATGGCTCCGTGGGGCACATCGAGGACATCGCGGTCGACGCGAACCAGCAGGGGAAGAAGCTCGGCCTTCGCGTCATTCAGGCGCTGACGTACATCAGCGAGATTTCGGGCTGCTACAAGACGATACTCAATTGCAGCGATAAGAACGTGCCGTTCTACGAGAAGTGCGGGTTCCAGAAGAAGGAGAATGAGATGGTGTGCATTTCGTTTTGGCGTATACGTGAAGAGCGTTCGCTGACCGATTTTTCTTCACTTTTCACAGGCGAAATACGCGCCGGAGCGAGCTCAGACCCCGAAGCTCTAGGTTAACTGGCGCACTTCTCTTACACCTGGCTCACGATAACTCGCTTCACTGATCACGGACGTTCGTCAACCTAGACGTGTACCATAGCAGACGTATAATATACCAACGACACCGTCCGATTGGTTTAATGTTATTTACCGCGACATGCATGCATGATGCTCGACAACCAAAAGAGCGCAGTCACAACGATGCCGGTTACTTCCGCCTCTCCACACATCCCCCAGTTCTTTCTGCAATTCGGTGATTTCCGTCTTCTGATGGGGCTCGTGCTGGGTGTCTGGTTCGATCATACCGCCGAACTTCGACCGCGATGGGATGATGAATGTTGACGCTGTGCATGAACGTTGCGCATTGAAGAGACCGGCGAGTCATCTGGAGCACAAGGCGACGACTCCCGGTGTACTTCGGCCTGTACTCGTATCCTAGCTCTTCCTGCAATTGATCAACTACCTACTCCGACGGCGGCTTCCAGCTCGAACATATTGACCATATCTCGCCAAATCGATCCTCTTCGCCTTGCACGCCGTACGCCTCCTTGATATTGGTCTGGGTTCAAGGTGATAGTGCACCTCGGGGAGCGCGTGGTCCATGTGCAGGGGCACGTCGGGACAACCTCGTGCTCGTGCTTGCGAACACCAGATATCCCATAACCCTTTGGCGCGTCGAACCACACGATCCAGTGTAACTTAGTTGTCTGGCGTAACATCCTCCTTTCGGCCACCTCGGATCTTCACACCATATCGGTGTAAAATGTCACACGTGCGCTACGCAGACGTGGTCATGTATCACTTTAAGCTGGCGCCTCTCGTGGATAGTGCTACTATACTGAAACTACGATGAGAAGGCTGCCTTTCAGGAATCAAACAAGAAACTGACGAGACGGCGCATGCGTTGGTCTTGGCACGAACAGCTGCGCTGCTTGCTACACACAACCCTTATATTCGATCTGGACTATACACTTGCATCTTTAGCACTCGTTGCACGCGTGGCTTCGCGAACAATCATTGTAGGTGTAAGACGAGCGACGGAAGCTCGACCCATTCCAAAGCCGCGATTTGATCCTATGTGCAGTCAACAGACATGGTATTTAATTCGAGCATACCGTCGGAACTATGAGTCTGCACCACTACAAGACCACAGAATACGGTGGTAGGTCCTTCAAGTTAGGAAATAGTACGCCCAGAGTGTCTCGCTGCCCATCGGCGTATAAGCGAAGCACGGATACATTACGCAAAAGTAGTCATACGCCACTTCGGCTTCTCCTCGTACCCCAACTCCTCCTGCAATCTGGCGATATCCTCCTCCGTCGGACGTTGTTCAGGTGGTGTCCAGTTCGAGCAAAGAGACCATATCGCACCAAACCGCACCTCGTCATCCGGCACGTCATACGCTTCCTCAAGCTTAGCCCTCGGCATGAGACGATCCTGCATTAACCTGATAGTGCGATTGGTGTGGAGGGCATCGTCTGGTGTAACCTCGTGTGCCTGCTTGCGGCCACCTGTGATCTTTACGCCCTCCTTGGTGTATCTGTTCAGGAAATACGCCATATTATGCTTGAAGGCATAAGCGCGGACGAGGTCCATATCCAAGGGCCAGCCGAGGAAGAACTCCGGTGGGGCATATTTCAAGGGTTCCGACCATGCATCGAACTCCGGCGGTAACTCGCTGAATGCCTTGAAGGTATCCTCAACCACCTTCTCTTCCTAGATAGCACTATGAGGTCTGCAGCCAAACTCGCATGTCGAGTCACCATGCTTACCTCTGGATTGCGGGTCACTCGTTTCGAACACGGGTGAATCGCGAACTCGTACCACGGGTACTTCTTGGTATCAGGTTTGAGGATAATCTCGGCGGTAGGCAAACTACTGCGATAGACAACCCTGGGTTTGGCATTCGAGGTGGCGGAAGGCGACATGTTGCGTTCTGTTTACGACGCTCCGTTGAACTTCATGTCAGAGACTAAAGAGTAATGAGCCTAGAGCCTGACAGCTGGCAATTGCCAGAATGCAACTTCTTGGACTTAGCCGCGAGACCATGCGCGAGGACAAATCTGACCCAATGTTACTCGGTCAGATTCGGTCACTCCGCTTTTTCTTACTGATCTGACTTGATCACATTTCGGTCACTCTCGTAAACTAATATACATCACGTGCCTCATTGTCATTGATTTTCTACGTTACTTATGCCCATACAACTATCTGATTTTGTTAACAACAAGTGCAGAGTATGTGTGAGTTATTGTTTAGTGTGGCGGGGCCATGTTGGTTTACTCACCTTATCATGAACCCTGCCAGTAGGGTGTACATAGGTCAGGAGTTTGGGTGTGCTACAAGCCTCGGCGGCTGACTCGCGGATTTCAACCGCGACCAATCGGCCGACCGTAGACATAGACAGGCAACAGTTGCTGCAACATAGGGGTTTGGACGTGTTCGCGAGCGATTGCGTAATTTGCAGGCGCTCAAAGCACGAACAGGGTAGCCGCTACACGTTCATTCACTCTCGGATGGTACAGGGTACAATTATTCATTAGCGAATATCACCGCTCAATGGCTCATAGGCATAGGACCGTATAATATTTCATCGACTACGTATCAGCGTCCAAATGCCATTGAGGGGTATTTCGATGTCCAAAGTCCTCCAGCAGCTTAGCAATCTGCCTCTTCGACGGACGCATGCGAGGATGCGTATAGTTCGAGTGGAGGGACCAGAAGAAGGTTGGGCGGCTCCCAGGTGTTGATGAGTCGTACACATATTCGAGCGTCAAGACGCCCTCGAAAAATTCTTGCACCTGCACCTGTGTCCATTTGTCGTGGATGTGATCGTTAGGAGTGACCAGATCCTGATCCTTCCATGTGGAACCCATGCCGTCTTCCTTCCAATACCAGGCTAGATTCTCCTTGATGGCGAAGGCATTCGTGATCTTTGGGTCCACAGGCCAGCCGAAGTAGAATGTCGGTGGTTCATATTTCATAGGTTCGACCCAAGGATTAAACACCACCGGCAATTCGTGGAAGGGTTTGAAAGCCTTTCGAATCGCGCATTCCTCCTAGCAGGCAAGCATATCACAATCACAATTCGAGCGGTATAGATGGGGTAGCACACTGACCTCGTAATCGCGGAGCGGTTTGTCCTCCCACGAATGCGTAAGATATGGGTACCATGGATACTCGGTCGGATCGGGTTGAAGGACCTTCATGCCATTGCGCACTGCGCCTGGCTGGGTGATATAAGGTGGCGTGGTCGATGTAGACGACATGAGAGTCCTGACGCTGGTGGTTAGCTCACGTTTTTTTTCTCAAACATCACAGGCGGTTGTGGCAAGGCGCGGGCCACTCCGCTCTCTCACACTACTATGTCGACACGTAGTTTCGAGCTGGTCACCGCGGACGGCACGCTCATCCACGACAGCCCGTACGTGCACCAGGATCTCTTCTGGGCGCTCCGTGGTGGAGGCTGTCCCAGTTTTGGAATGGTGACCAGTACGAAGTACAAACTGCACCCCGAGCAAGCGATCAACGCCAGCTACTTCGAGGCGTACACGATCACGTTGGACGCCTTCGTACAGGGGTTCGAAGTCTTCCACAACGCTCAAGGACCGCTCGCACGTCTGCTGGACTGGCTTCTATCCGGTGTGACTTACGGAATCTGACGGGGTGTTTTTGAGCTGACGGTATTCGCGCGTACAGTGGCCACCGAACTAGCTTCGCGTGGACATACATCAACCTGAATACCACCAACGTTGACCAGGCCGACAAGTCCATCACGCCGCTCATCAACAACGTCGCACAAATTCCAGGCGTGAGTGTTAAGACGAACCCAAACTTAGATTACCCCCGTTTCCACGACTGATATGTGCAAATCTCAAGAATGGTTCTCCGGACGCCATAGGATACAACTACACTGCGGGCGACGTGAGTCCCTTTTGCCCACACCGACTCCGTAAACCGACTCTCTCATACTCGCCCTCTTTCAGGTCGTCGCCGTGAACGGTCACACCGTCCCGCGCTTGCTCCCCACCTCCCTCTTCACCGATGAACCCGTACACCAGCCGAACCAGTCCGCGATCAACCTCCTCCTTGTGCGCCTCTCCCCCGCTCGGCGGCCGCGACCTTCTCGTCGGCGGCGGCGGCGTCGCGCAGCATCCTGTCTCCTCGGCGGCCGTGCACCCCGGCGCTCATCGCTGATCAACCTCGGCGTACGCGTCGGCTGCCTCAATGGCGCTCCTCCTCACGCCCGGGAGGCGGCCGAGACCGCACAAACGTATGATGACCGGTTCGTGAGCCTGACACGCGCGTGGGGCACGCACTGGAACGAGATGGGATACTGGGAGGGTGACTTCACGCGTCCCATCTCCCTCTTCATTGATGAACCCGCACACCAGCCGAACCAGTCCGCGATCACCTCCTCCTTGTGGGCCTCTCGGCGGTCACATGGTCACCCGGGTATGTTTCCGGAAGGCGAGGACAGCGATGCTTCGAAGGAGCCTGTGAACGTTGTACAACCGGCAGACGACAACTTGATTATGCCGATATCGGTTCTCTGTCCTCGTAGCATCCAAGATGCAAAATGTTATCGCCACCTTCTTCGAGGGGTCGAGCACGGTTACTGGCTGGCCGTTATCCCCGGCCACCGACCGAACAACGCGTCTACCCACGGAACGCGAAGAAGACGGAGCCGCTTTGTCATATTCGCGGAAGATGCACCACACTCCGACGATGCAGAGGATCCCAACCTCATTGCACCCGTAATGATCCATAGCAAAGCGAACTTGTTCTTCTAGCTGATCCATGGTCCTTTGCATGATGGCGATCGCACTCTGTTTGGCTCTCCCCGAGAAATTCGTCAGGCCGTCTCCTGAAAGCGACAGATGGCCTCTTGAGCTCCGCAAGCAGCACGAACTCGGGCTGTCGCCGCCCGGGGCGGTGAAGCTCCAGCCCGAAGTCCGGTATCCCGCGTTCGTCCCTAATCTGAAGGGTGTTTTTGCTCCGGCTGATGAGACCGACAAACCCAAAAAAGGCTCCCCGTTTGTGGTCGTTGAATCATTATTGTGACTTACCAAGGACAGTGACCTCTTTTTCCGGTCGTAAGATATATTTCGGGTGTGCTCTACGCAAATGCTGGCAATCTCTGGACTGAACAATAGTGGTCAGTATGTGGCACTTGCATGGTGGCAACCTCTGGACAATAGTCGTTAGGATGTGGTGCTTGTAGGACTGTAAGTCACGATTGCCGACGTAGCATTCAGTCAAATAGGTTCGATCCCATTGCAACTAAAGGAATCACAACGGGTAACTCATCACTTCCGCGCATAATCGCGTTGTTCATAGAATGCACCTGACTGATCTGGCGTATCTCGTGTTCGCGTCATGAAAGAACAGCACACAATCCCCGGGCGCAACCTGCACAGGGCATCGTGAAAACATGGAATACAGCACGTGCCCTGTGGTTGATGAGCCATAAAGTCATCCCGTCAGTTGCACCTATATCGACCAGAACATGATCGCAATATGTCGGTATCCGCTATTCCGGATATCAAGCCCAGAGTCGTCTACCCTGATAGTCCACCAACCGATGAGCCTGTCCTCAAACCCGACCTTGACAAGTACCCTTGGTTCAACTTCGTCCTTCACCGATGGTCGAAACGAACAGACCGCACTGACGAGGTGAGTCCCCGTGGAAGCTTGGAAAGTACGGCTGTATGACTGATCGTGCTTCACAGGAAGAGAAGGTGGTCGAGGACACCTTCAACGCATTCAGCGAACTACCCGCAGAGTTCGATGCGTGGTCGAAACCCTTGAAGTGTGCCCCGCCGGAGTTCTTCCTCGGCTGGCCCCTGGATATGGACCTCGTCCGTGCTTATGCATTCAAGAACAACATAGCTTTTTTTCTGAACAGGATGACGAACGAGGGCGTCAAAATTCGGGGTGGTCTCAAGCAGGCGCACGAGGTTACTCCCGACGACGTCCTGCACATCAATAGGACCCTAATAGAGATGCAGGTTCTCCTTAGGCCAAGGGCTAAGATTGAGGAGGCGTATGGCGTTCCAGATGTTGAGGGTCGATTTGGCGCCGTGTGGACCCTTTGTTCAAACTGGACACCCCCTGATCAGCGCCCCAAGGAGGAGGATATTGCTAAGCTGCAAGAAGAGCTAGGGTACAAGGAGAGGCCGAAGTGGTATATGACCACTTATGCGTAACGTAGCGGTGCTCCGTTCGCTGGATGATCGAGCAGAAACACTTGGCTGATGCTTAGCATCCTTACGTTGACGAGCCGACAGCACTCTCACAATGTATCCTTGTCCTTTGTATGCCCCGACTTCTCCGTGCTGTTATCTCTGTTGTGAATCCGACCTCGCAGTTTCAAACATACGCCAGGCGTCGCTAGCATGTCCCCGCTTTTGCGATCTATATTGAACCTCGGTGAGGGTACAGTCGTCATCGACGACGTCGCCGTCGCGAACGTCTGCCTGAGATTTCCATGTAGAGCCCATGCCGTCCTCATCCCAGTACCACACAAGGTCAAGTTCGAGAGCGATCTCCAGCGTCTTCGCGTCATCGACGGGCCATCCAAAGAAGAACGTCGGCGGGGAATACCGGCGACCTTCCTCCAGCAATGGGTCAAATATCGCTGGAAGTTCGGAGAGTGGCTCGAAAGATTCAGCGAGCAGAGACACCTCCTAGTTTTCAGGGGTACTTCAGATGTGCGTGAGCCGAGGCATTTTGTGACACGAACCTCAGGAGGGCGAGTCTCTTTGTTTGTATATGGTGTGAGCAAGTATCTACACCACGGGTATTTCGCAAAATCGGGCTCGGGAAGGATGGATTCGGACTGAGCCTCTTCAGGTGGATGGTTCATGATAGTGTTAGACATAGACGATCAGCAGCTGCTGCGACGTAGGGTTTGGGCGCGTTTGCGAGCGATTGCGTAATTTACAGGCGCTCGAAGCATGAACAGGGTAGGCACAGGACCGTATGATATTTCATTGACTATGTATCAGCGTCCAAATACCATTGAGGGATATCCCGATGTCCAAAGTCGACCTGCAGCTTCGCAATCTGCTTCTTCGACGGACGCTGATGAGGATGCGTATAATTCGAGTAGAGGGACCAAAAGAAAGTGGGCCGACTCCGAGGCGTTGATGAGTCGTACACATATTCAAACGTCAACACGCCCTGGAAAAATTCTTGCACCTGCAACCGTGTCCATGTGTCGTTGATGTGATCGTTAGGAGTGACCAGATCCTGATCCTTGTATTCACATCCCATCCCATCTTCCTTCCAATACCAGGCTAAGTTCTCCTTGATGGCGAAGGCATTCGTGATTCTTGGGTCCACAGGCCAGCCGTAGTAAAATGTCGGCGGGTCATACTTCATAGGTTCGACCCAAGGATCAAACACCACAGGCAATTCGCGAAAGGGCTTGAAAGCCTTGCGAATCTCGCGTTCCTCCTAGCAGTCAAGCATCACGATCAGAGCATGAGCGGTATAGACGGGAATAGCATGCTGACTTCCCACTCGCGGAGCGGTTTGTCCTCCCACGGTTGCGTAAGATATGGGTACCAGGGATATTCGTTTGTATCGGGTTTGAGAACCAGCATGCCCTTGGGCACTGCGGTTGGCCAGGTAATATAAGGTGGCGTGGTCAATGTAGACGACATGAGAGTCCTGACGGTGGTGGTTAGCTCACGTTTTTCAACCATCACAGGCGGTTGTGGCAAGGCGCGGGCCACACCGCTCTCTCACACTGCTATGGCCTCGGTGTCGACACGTAGTTTCGAGCTGGTCACCGCGGACGGCACGCTCATCCACGACAGCCCGTACGTGCACCAGGATCTCTTCTGGGCGCTCCGTGGTGGAGGCTGTCCCAGTTTTGGAATGGTGACCAGTACGAAGTACAAACTGCACCCCGAGCAAGCGATCAACGCCAGCTACTTCGAGGCGTACACGATCACGTTGGACGCCTTCGTACAGGGGTTCGAAGTCTTCCACAACGCTCAAGGACCGCTCGCACGTCTGCTGGACTGGCTTCTATCCGGTGTGACTTACGGGATCTGACGGGCTGACGGTATTCAGCTTCGCGCGAACCTACATCAGCCTGAATATCACTAACGTTGACCAGGCCGACAAGTCCATCACGCCGCTCATCAAAGACATCGCACAGATTCCAGGCGTGAGTGTCAAGACGAACCCAAACTTACGTTACCCCCGTTTCCGCGACTGAAATGTGCAAAACTTCAAGAATGGTTCTCCGGACGCCATAGGATACAACTACACTGCGGGCGACGTGAGTCCCTTTTGCCCACACCGACTCCGTAAACCGACTCTTTAATACTTGCCCTCTTTCAGGTCGTCGCCGTGAATGGTCGCACCGTCTCGCGCTTGCTCTCCACCTCCCTCTTCACCGATGAACCCGCACACCAGCCGGACCAGTCCGCGATCAACCTCCTCCTTCTGCGCCTCTCTCCCGCTCGGCGGCCGCGACCTTCTCGTCGGCGGCGGCGGCGTCGCGCAGCACCCCGTCTCCTTCGCGGCCGTGCACCCCGGCGCTCATCGCTGATCAACCTCGGCGTACGCGTCGGCTGCCTCAACGACACTCCTACTCTCGCCCAGGAGGCGGCCGAGGCCGCACAGACGTATGATGCCCCGTTCGTGAGCCTGACACGCGCGTGGGGCACGCGCTGGAACGAGATGGGATACTGGGAGGGTGACTTCACGCGCCCGTTCCGGGGCGACAATCACGCGCGCTCGATTATGGGATTCAGCGGGCCTGTTCATGACCGCCGTAGCCATCGTTTCGGAGAATTGGGTGACGCACAGAAAGTGAAAGAGGTGCATCTATCATTCAATCAACCACGGTTACTCAATATTTCTCTGATCGTTGCGCGACAACGTCTGGAACATGAGGCACTTTATGCACTGCAAGTCAGATACCACTTCGGCCCCTCCTTGTACCCCAAATCTGCCTGCCACTCGGCTATTTCCTCTTCGTCCATACGCTCGTCAAGAGGCGTCCAATTGGTATACAGTGACCAGATCAGCAGTGACCGTTCTTGCGCGTTCTGGCTGCCATATGTCTGCTCGAGGGATACAACGTCCTCGAGATACTCTTCCACATTGACGAGCGTCCAAGATTCGGCTTGGGCAACCTCGGTTGGACTGGATGGAGTTCCTGATTGGGGGTAAACCAGTCCCATGCGTCGAGCATATTCAAGCATCAGCTTTGTGTCCACTGGCCAACCGTAGTAGAACGTGGGCGGAGTGAGCTTGACCAGTTCCGACCAGGGGTCGAATACTGGCGGTAATTCGTCGAGAGGCGTGAAGCTTTCGCTGATCTTGGCGATTTCCTGCAGAGGAACAGAGATTATGGCTACGCTCGAGAAGCAGCGCATTTAGCTTGACGCCCACCTCATCGGTATATAGGTATAGCGTCCCAGACCATGTTCGAACCAGGAGTTGATACCAGGGGTACTGCACATTATCGGGGTGGATAACTTTAGCCTCGGCGGCTGTGGTAGTCGATGTTGGCGACATTTCGAATAGATTAATGGGTGAAGTTGAAAGGTTTTCAGTCCTTCGAATGCTCTGCTTGCTCGAGTTTGCGGGCCGCGTCAATACGGGAGAAAGTTACAGACGTGCATGTGGCGCTGGTGCTGTATATTTCATTACGTTTTGTATACGTACAAAACGTACACAAAACGAGATTAGCAAAGAACAGAGCGGTAATTCTATTACAGTCAGCCTTCGGGTCTGAGAATACGTGAACATCCAAGAACAGTGAGCAAAAGAAGAGTGACTTTGAATGAGAAGCAGATAGAGGGACGATGTGACTGCGCATCCGAAATGGAAACACACAGATTCATACACTAAAAATGACATACCACAATGGTGGCTCTCCAAAACCTAGCTCTTCTTGCGGCTCGGTGACTGACTTGTCGGTGGATTGTCCGTGCCCCGGAGTAAAGTTGTTATGCAAAGACCCAAGCTGGAATGAATCGACTCGATTCGACGTACCGTACGTCCTAGAGGGATTCGTGGACCACGGTCAAGGTACAATCGTCTTCAACAACGTCGCAGTGGCGAACGTCTGCCTGCGATTTCCACGATGAGCCTATGCCGTTGTCGTCCCAGTAACACAGAAGGTCCAGTCCGCGAGCGATCTCCAACGTCTTTGTATCGGCTACGGGCCAACCAAAGCAGAGTTTCGGCGGGGATAGTTCAAGGTCGTCCGACCACGGATCGTATATCGCCGGAAGTTCGGCGAGTGGTTCAAAAGTAATAGGGATGCGACTTGGGGGCATGAACCCAGTGCCGGCGTCGGTGGCGTTTGGTCCCTACTGTACCAGCGGGAGCGGCCTTGACCCACCTCCAAGTCTTTGCCATCCCTCATGTTAGTGTTAATCTCCACTTGGTGACTATGGATATTCAAGGACTCTTAGGCCTCCCAAGAATCTGAAGAGGAAGATTACCGGGGATGTTACAGTACCCGTGTGTCATAGCGCTGCATGATCCCTGCTCTACATTCTCAACATATGCATTCTCTTGCGGTCGTGGCCCACTCTCGGACACCTTGAAGACACCATCAGAGCAGGTGTCCTTCTTGCACTTCCCGCGGCCGTTCAAGAACCCGGAGTATACCAAGAACTCGAACCGAAGGACGAAGAACCTGAAGACCGTGCTGACCCAGGAGAAGGAGCGCGAGCGCGTTGAGAGAGAGCGCCGGCGGGCAGAGAAGGAGCAGGCGATGGACGTCGACCACGAGGGCGCTCCGTCGTCGAAGGAAGATGATGAGCCAGAGGACATTCCGACGTGTGCGTATGGCCCTCTCTCAGATTCAGCAAACGCACAACTAACGACTGGAACGCATGTCGCAGATGCTTCCATCGAGGCACCTCCTTCTTTGCTCCCTCAACGGCGCTACTGTGACATAACCGGCTTGGAGGTATGTCGAATGCGACTATCACCGCCGCCACTGACTGACCTCTCGACCAGGCTCCGTATACGGACCCCACCACAGGATTGCGCTATCATGACAAGAGCATATATGAAATTATCAAGGGACTTGTGAGTGCTGACCGTCCGCTCCCTGAAGCACTGTATTCCAAATTAACCCTGCGATAGAGCACAAGCGCTGCAAAGGACTACCTCGCAGCTCGAGGCGTGAACCCGGTAGTGAAGTAGATAATCCACCTTTAACGTTCCGCTCGCTTGAGCCTGCCATTCCCTTGGTCATCGGGTTCCCGTCCAATATCGCTTGGACTCAGGTAACAGATCGAGCGTTCAGAGGTCAATATCGTATGCGATCGATCCACGATGAGGTCTGTATTCAGTGGATAGGAAACATCGACGTATATACGCTTCCATCGTATTATGTTTTGTTCTTTTTGAATCGGTCGAGAGCAGACGGCTTTTTGGGTTGCTCCTGGCCGCTCGCGATAGCACGCGCCTGCCTCCTCTCCTCCTTCTCCCTCTCCAACTTGGCCCGTACCGCGACCTGAGCAAGACGATTATCAGTCAAAACCAGGCCAATACACCATTGCGTGGCGAGCACCAACCGTTTGAGGATCTATAACGTTCTTCCGGTGCTTGCGGAGGTAGCGCTTGAGGCTCTTGTTCTTACCCCGCATCTTCTTCTTCTCCTTCGTGGCCTTGGATTCCCTCGCGTGCTCATCCTTGTTCCCGTCGCCCTCGTCCGCCTCCTCTTCAGAGGAACCGGCCGCCTCCGTCTCGTCCGCTTTTCCGGACACTCGAAGACGCTCTAACCGCGGAAGACGGGCGTAGGGCGTGTCGACCTTGCCGTTGACCGCCGTGGTAAGCTTAGTCGGCGGCGCGAGCGTGCCGATGAACTCGGGATCGAGCGTGATCGCGTCGGGTTGGATCTGCCGCCCACACAGTGAGCGTCCAAACTGGTTGAAGTACGTGCGATCAGCCACTTGCCTTGTCGAGCAGGCTGCGGACTTCGCGCTCCCGTCTCGCCTGCCTGTTCTCGAACGGATCGGCCTCCGCGCTGTCAAAGTTAGGCTCGCCGCTGCCGGGGACGAGAATGCTGGATAGCCCCGCCGCGTGGCCGACGGTGAGGATGTCCTGAAACGGGCAAAATCGGGTAGAGGTTAAGGGTCGGTGCGGTATAGGATGCGTAAGGTATAGGGGCGGCTGTGTCACGCCCTTGAACGGCGTCTGGATCGACGGCTTGTTATACACCTGGAGAGTAGCCGCCTGCGTTAGCTACACTTGACCGTGTTGCAGGAGAGAGCACACACGTTGACTGTCCCGCCGGATGTGACGGCGAGCATGCCCCGCTGGCTCCACGCCACGTCCGCCTCGCCCCCGCGCGCCGTCCAGCTCCGCACTTCACCCTTCCAGTTCCGACAGTCCCAGACCTTGACCGTCCCATCTTTGCCCGCGGTGGCCATATATCGCCCGCCGGTGCTTGGGTCGACGGAGACGCTCGAGAGCGGGCCGAGATGCGCGAGCAGGCGCACCGCCGGGTGCGGCAGGTTCGGCGTCCAGAGCGTGACGGTACCATTCTGGTGTCCGAGGTGAATGACGGCGTTGTGCGTATTTTGGGTCATGACGTTGCACGCGCCGAGCTTGGTGCGGTGCTCGACCAAGAGCTGGCCGGTGGAAGTGTCTTGGTACTTGAGGTAGCCGGTGTTGCCCTGCAAAACTGGGATGAGTCGAATGCGGGCTGTGAGGGATGAAACGAAACGCACGACGCTCGCAAGCAACCAGTGGTAAGGAAGGAACTCGAGTCGAGTAGGCTCAACGTGTGATTTCAGGCGGTGAAGTTCGACGCCGTCCCTGTCGTAGATGAAGACATACTTCTTCTGCGCAACGGCGTAATGAGAGTGGTCATGCAGAAATCTGCAAATGCGAGGGTCAGTTAGCTGGTCTAGAAGCAATGTAAGTAACGCACGTTATATCCCGACATGTTTCCTGGAGATGCAATTCTGAATGCATGGTCCCCGTTTGCCAGTCGAACGTGGACACATGTCCCTTATTCCCGACTATCGCGAGGTGTCTGTAATCGCTTTCATGTGAGGTAAACATTGAGATTTCATTTCACTGACCTCCCATTGCGGGTATACCGACACCGATACGGACCAGCGTCGAGCCTCCACTCTTTCCTTCCTTTCGCGCTCTCTTCTCCAGCCCCAGACGTGATGTCGGTCTGACCCAGCCTCCATGTCCTCTCCATCTCGTCTTCCACCTGAATTCCCCCCGCCTCATCCTGCAATAGCAGCTCCGCATCCTTCAGCAGTTCCTTCGCCCGCGCCGCGTGGGTTGATTGGCGAGTCAGCTCTGTCCTAAGCTTCCTGTTTTGTATGTGCTTGTAAGTCCGAGTGCCTTCGGGCGGAGGATCCGTCGCTCGCAGTGACTTGGGCACCACAGTGTTGTGGGCGATGGAAGACGCGGTCTTGTCAAAGGCTTTGCCTGTACGGCTCGAAGGTCCGGCTTTCCCTCTGCTCGATCGCTCGAGCTTGCGTTTCTTCGTGACCGGCCGAATAGCATCGGCCTTGGCGATGAGGGAGTCCATAGTGCGCCTAAAGGACACGTTATGACCAGAAATTCTTGAAAAAGTCACATAATCCAGACGCACCTTCAAGCAGTGGACGGCGTCTATGGTATCGTGGAGATTTCGCGGCAGCCTCCAAGCAGGACAGGACGAAGAAAGTATGAGCGCCCACGGTCAATGCTCTCGTGCGTTTCCTCACGTGATGCTTCGAGCAATATAAATTTGAGCGCTGCGCGTCTCTTCCTCTTCGTGCGGCGTCACGGTCATCCTTTTCCCCATGTTGCTCGCGACTGCTCGTCCTCTGGACATACCTTGCGGTTGTTTGAGTGTCAGACCGTGACTAGACAAACCGGACTTCTTAGCACCCATTTTCGTCTCCTCGTTGTCTCCCCGAGGAGATGAAGGGTCGGTGGTTTCGCACATTCCCGCATCTCGAGATCGCTCTAGTGTCGTGATACTTCCACCCCGTGTATATACTACGGATTTGGTAAACAGGCATGCTACGTTGCTCATTCGCGTCGCGCGTTTAGTGTGAGGAGGTGCAAAATCGTCATGATCGATTTCAAGCATTATATTACGGTATAGTAGAACAGTCATAAACAGATATAACTATGCCAGCGGAGCTCATACAGTCAGAAATAAAAGGTGTGTGTGTAGTCCATACAGACCAGCGTCCATCAAATCATCGCTCTTTCCATATGAACAGTCCTCTTACAGGCCACGAGGACCGTCGTTGTATGGACTAAAAGTTCCAGTAGATGCACTAGGCGAGGGCGTTCCATACCCCGACTGAACCCAAGGCCGCGACGTCCCGCTCGCCGTCTCGTCGTCCTTGGACTCATGGAACGCCGCCTGGCTCGGACTCGCCCCACCATACTGCTGGAGCGGGATGAACGAGCTCGAGTCGTGCCCGGAACCCGCGCGGCCGTAAACCCCCGCCTTAGGCTCCGGCGCGCCATTCGCGTACGAGGGCGGGACGAGGGCGGCCATTCGCGCCGCGCGCCGTCTCCTCGCGATCAGCACGCCCGCAATAGCCGCGATCGCGAGCGCTGCTACGCCCGCGATTACGCCGCCTGCGATGGCTCCGGTATGCGAGGTGCCACTGGTCGAGCCCTTGTCGCCGCTCGAGCCCGAGCTTGAAGGGCCGCTCGACGACGAGCCGTCCCCGCTGCCCGACACGCCATCTAGCCGCACGCTCGCCGGGAGCTCGGCCTGCGCCGCGGTCGGCTGTTGCTCGATGTTGCCCGATCCGACGATCACGAAAGTGCCATTGCTCGGCACGCCATGGACGTTGACGAAGAACAGGGCCGGGCCGGGGGTGAGCAGGTTCGGGTTCGGGGGCACTTGCGAAACGTGGAGGGTGATGGATCCGTTCGAGTTGACGGTGTAGGTGTTGTTCAACTGGAGATGCCGCTGGCCCATGTTCATTGCGTGCGTCGTCCATCCCGGGCGTGCGAGGACGACGGTGGTGTTGCTGGCGGCGTCATTCGCGTCGCCGGAGTAGCTGCTGGCGGGGAGCGTAATGTCGAAGGAGGGACCGCCGTAGCTGAGCGAGGTGGGGACGCCTTGTGGCTGCGGGCGTGTTGGGGACGCGAAGTAGGGCGGGTAGAAGATCTCCGCTTTGTACGTCGTCGGGAAGACAGTGCTCGTGTTGACGTCAACGTTCGGGTTGGACCCTGCAATGAGGACGGATGCGTCGGGGAGAAGGAGGGCGGTCGAATGATACAAGCGCGGGATGTTGGACGTGTCGAAGCCCTCGTTTGACCACCTTTGTCCGGGGGCGGCGTCAGGATCGTACATGGCTGGCGTCCCAATGGGCCCGGAGGCAAGCGACATCCCGTACGGCATGGCCCCGTAGGTCAGAGTGGTAAGCGTCCGCGTCGAGTACCCCGCCGTGCCATTTATCCCTCCGTTGAACACCATGAGCTTGCCGGTCGGCAAGATGATGAACTGGCCCATCGTCCTCCCTTCCACCATGTCGTCATCCTGCTCGTATTGGACGCTCGTGTTGAACGTGCCATCGGCTTGCTCGGGCGTAATACGTTGGCAATCCTTGGAAGCAGGAACAAGCCAGGTATCGACGTATGGCCAGGAGTAATCGCCCCATGAGAAGTCGGGCATATCGCTCCCTCCGCAGAATAACACGCTGGGCGTGTAGTTGTTCGCAGGGGTGAGCGGCAGCATCGCGACAGCTCCTGAGGCCGGATATACGCGTATAACCTGGCCGGGCATGTCGGGTAAAGGGGTTTCAATGTTCTCGTTGTAGTCCCATAGTACTAATAGCTGCTCAGCAGCGCGTCCCAGGAAAGAAGGGTGATGCTTACTAGTCGAATAGTTGGCCTGGACAAGCATTTTGCCACTAGGCATCAGATACGCATGTGCGTACGCGTTCAATCCGCTCGTCTTCGTCATGAAATCCATCTGCGCCGCTGGCTCATTCCTGCTTGGGTAGAACTCGAATGTCGGGTTCGCAGCGCCTCCTTCGTTCGTCGGATCGACGTTCGGGTAGTTTCGATTGACATATCCACCGTTCACAAAACCTCCGATGATGACCACGCTCCCGTCCGCGAGCGGTTCAGCGGTGGAGTACCAGCGCTGCCCCTGCATGGACAGCACAGAGGGATCGTCGTACCACCCGCAACTCGCATTTTGCGCCAGAACGGAGGGGTCGGCCGAGATGGTAGAGGACGAGCATGGATTCAGGATGCGGATGGACTTGGTGCCATCGAAGTCCTTATACGTGCTGTCGTAGAACGCGGAGAAGTTGCCAGGATAAGGGTCCGAGCCAAGGTTACCACCGGGTGAGATGGCGCCGTTCCCGCCGAAGGTGGCGAAGGAGCCGTTCGGGAGGTGCATCCCGGAGGCACAGAACGCGTTCGTGAGGACGTCCATGGACG
Source organism: Punctularia strigosozonata HHB-11173 SS5 (assembly GCF_000264995.1). Taxonomy (NCBI): domain Eukaryota; kingdom Fungi; phylum Basidiomycota; class Agaricomycetes; order Corticiales; family Punctulariaceae; genus Punctularia; species Punctularia strigosozonata. Next base: position 396,815 of record NW_006767448.1, on the reverse strand, counting down.
TCGCTTGACGCGTATTAATGTCCCTAGTATTCCGTATGAGCACAGGAAGGGGAACTTGTTGCGATAACTTACCATACAGCAGCCCATGCTGGGTGCCCGTTGATTTCCTCCGCGTTCCCTTCGACCTTGTCCAGTATGTACACTTTTTCGTCGTTGCCCAGGAACATCTAGCGTGGCGTGAGCTCGAGAGAAGCACATTCCTCAGCGTGGTGTACCATCATGGCGCTAACTAGCGTATTGCCACCATCTGCGAATGTTCCCGCTAAGGAGTCTGCAGCGACAGCCGATCCAAGCCATAGCTGAAGAGCGAGGAAGACTCCTCGACCGAGCATCCTCAGCGAGTTCAATCCGTTACTTGAGGATACCGACGCTCTGAACCAAAATAGGAGGCGCTGGTCAGACCGCTGGGGCGATCCTACAGAGGTTGGGTACGAGGAGGACGATGAGCCTACGCGCTCAGCTTTCCGTCGTTTTATTCATTCGGCCTGTTCTCGCCTTGGTCCAGGTGCGACGAGTCCGGGATTCGGCGCTAACTCAGCGGGGTGTTGCCAAGAAGACGCGACTGATCGGATTCAAGGACGTGCGAAAGCAGGTAAGCAGAGTTTTCTAGCTCATCTCGATATAAGTATTCTACAGCAGAGCATAGAGCGGCGCAATCTTGTTGATTACGACCATTGTAACGGTGCCTTTCATTTACCGTGAATGAGGTAGAACTTGAAGCCAACCCGGGACAGATTGCGATGGTGGCGACTGCAGTAAAACACCGAAGTCCCGTGATATCATACCCATCTCGTTCAAAATTGCCCACGACCCCTTGTCCCGGAACCGCGTCGAATTGCAGCTCACCGATTTCTGAGTCCCGCCGGAACTCATCGCGCACTCTTCTCGATCTGTAGGCATTGACACGAGCCACGCTTCCCAGGGCGCGCACCCTTGCGTTATTTGAGCCTCTTTTCTGATTCCACTCGCTTCGGAACTGAGGAAACTTTGCCCAAAACGGCGACAGAATACGTATCAGCGTTCAGCCTTACGATGTCGGGGCATTGACTGCATACCAGGCTGTTGTTACGACCTCGATCATTACGAAAGACTAGGTTCTTCCGCGTTACTCACACTCGCGATCGATGGCAACTTGGACGCGACTGGCGGGTGCTTAGGCTTGTCGCAAGCTGAGTTTACCTACACTACACCAGGCGATTGTGTACAAGCACTCAGAACTGCAACAAACGTCTCTCAGGCGTTACGGAGTATAAAAGCAGGAGGATCATTAGGCTTCTCAGCCTCCTTGGTCGTCAGACGCTTTCAAATAAGCTTCCCATTATCGACCGCCGCCGCGCTTCCTCGAAACACTTTTCAGGCGATGGCTAACATACGCCCGATATTGTTTCGGATTTGATGGTTTATAAAGTCTCGAATATCTCTGGCGGGCACCTCGCGAGTTTGTATCCTAGGCATCTCACACAAGCGCCTCCATACAAGCAAGTATGACGGCTGTCGCAGAGAAAACCAATGGGGCAAGTTGAGATCTGGTACAAAATCACAGCCTGTGGAAATTTAACGATGAATTGTAGGCTATCGCGCGGCCATCGGCTTCATATCTCTTCAAGATCTGATATCATTTCTTGCACTTTCTCGTTTGCAGGTGGCTGGTGTGGGGTGAGCTCTCATTGTGCATCAAATCCGTGATGAGCACTCACGTTATCCTCAGGCATGTTCTTCAGTACCATCTTATGCGGTGTGACGCTCGTGCAAACGTGGATATTTTGGACCGACAACAAGGATAGATCGTCACTGCGCATTTTCGTGGTGATCGTCGTGTGATATGTGCGCGTGATCACGTTTTGGATTTGAGCGCTTTAGCACATGCATAGGCCGTGGATGTAGTATCTTCGGTACTTGTTGCTGTCGCGATACAGCATTACTTCGTAAGTCTACGTCATGCATCATGCTATTCTCCGCCACTGTTAAAGTGGATATACCACCATGTAAATCAAGCTGGCTGATACTCCATCTCTTAGGTCGACAATTTCGGAAAACCAGCCGCGCTAACATATGTGGATGTGAGCACACAGGCAGCAATTGCGCAGTCTATGATCCATTCGTCGCTTCATGCAGACTTTCGCTGTCGAAATCGCGTTGGCCGACGTCCTGGTGTTCGCTGTGCAGATGTTTTTCACTTGGCAACTGAGAATCGGTGAGTCCGGTCTACTGATTCTACTAGCGATGCGTTAATACAATTCCTGTCTAGTCTCCTAACACGTCAAAAGACCCGTGCGTATCGCGGCACTCGTAATCTGTGCCGCATTCTCCGTCGCAAGCCTGAGTCATTGATTCATCCAACAACTGCCCTCCTCATACAACACCGATTACTTACTCACTAAAGTGCAGTGCTCGGCCTATTGATCTCCGTGAAGCTTGTCATGAAGCCGACTTTGCGCATATTAAGCAACGGATTCCTCCATGTGCGCCCGACGTTCTGAATTCGTGTCATATCATTCGCTGACATCCCAATATTTCCCATGTCTAGTACGCGGTCATAACGTGGGGCGCTAACGAGCTCGTCGCGGACGTATGTGCGACGGCCTCGTTCTGCTGGAGCTGAGGGACTATCGATCAGGCCTGACGTAGGTTGAATCGCCTTTCACATTGGATACCATCTCCCATATGCTCATCTGCCTGTATAGCACCGGTAATGTCGTCAAGAAGATTCTCATGTTCTTCACCCTTCGCGGTGTGTTGGTGACAGTTTTCCGATTCCTGTTCATCCTGTTGTAAGCCTTCCTCGTTCAGCGTTGTTCGTCACTGAACCGCAACTCACCAATTCTCCGTCCGCAGCTTCACCGTCCACAATATCGCACATAGGTGAGTATTCTTTCACCTCGTGCTCTCCAAGCTGTACGTCAATACCATGTGTACGCCCCTTTCCCGTACGCGGAGCATCCACTCATATGCAACTTCCGTAGTGACGATGCTCAATGCTCGGGCTCACATGCGACCACAAATGCAGGCGGATGGAGTAGTTGTCGATTTGGGACGCGTGCGAACTTCGCGTACAGAAGGTGGACTCTCCACGGCCTCCACCGGTATCAGTTTCGCCGGCTCTGCTAGCCCGAAAGATTGTCTTGAACCCACGATAGGATCGTCATTTGCTCAAACCTGTTTCCGCAGCTGACGGCTGACGTTCCTAGGGCTCCTGGTGCGACGTGTAAACTTCTATCACGACTTCGGAGACCCGCTCTCGGCAGGAGGAGAAACGACGGCGCCTATCACAATCGGTGAGTAGTCGAACGTCACGTCCTGCGCACAGCGTGATTGGAGTAGGCAGACCTCGGAGGGCAATGGCAAACCGAGTCAAGAGGCTGAAGATAACCCGTAGCACGACCGTTGTGCTAGCGCTGGGCTTGAAGCGACTTTCACCACGCCTACCGGACAACTCGAGCCGCATGACCTACCTATCAATGTCGGTTGCCAAAGCCAATTAAACGCATCGGCCGAGGAGGAGGGAGTCAACAGACACATATCTCCAGTGGCGACGAGGGAGCAGGGGGGTCATCGCACGACCATACAACACGCGGTAGGAAATAGCAATGTATGTAACATGCGGCGGAATACGCCCCGCCGCGCAATTCGTTGTGCCTACAAAACGCAGTCCCGGACTTTTCGACTGTAGACGTGTGGGACAATATATAGCGTTGCGATATCAACACACAAACAAGGGAGAAAGACAGAGAAAAGTAGAAAGATAATGATGTAAGATGGGGAGTCCGTATTAGAACGAGCCGTACACATCAGGAAGCAGATGGGAAACAAGATCCATATATGCACGCAGTCATTCCACCTACACCCGAGCACATACACACAAAACTTGGAACAACGCTCACGTATGCCGCTGCATGCGCCCCTCTCCATACGGATCGAAATCGCCCGTGCTCGCATGGCTGCCCACGGGCGAGTTCAACCACGGCCTGTTCCCGCCCGCGCCGTCGTCGTCCCGATACGCCGCGGCCCCGCCCGCGTACCCGTACGGATGATGCAGCGCGGCGGTGCTCCCGTTCGCGGCCAACGGCTCGAAATCGGCACTCCTGCCGGTCCCATACGCGCCCGCGCCCGCGACGGCGCCCACGCCGCGCGAAGTCGACACCGGGGCGGCGCCGGCGGCGGTCATACCGTACGACGGGTTCGCGAGCGCCGCCTGCCTCCTCGCCCGCTTCCGGCGCGCGTATATGATCCCGCCGACGGCCGCGATGATCGCGAGCGCGGCGACGCCCGCGATCGTGCCGCCGATGATCGCGCCCGTGTGCGAGCCGCCGTCGCTGGAGCCGCCGTTGGTGCCGGACGAGCCTGAGGACGAGCCGGAAGACGAGGAGGTGGAGGTGGATGAGCCGTCGGCGGTGCCGGACACGCCATCGAGGCGGACGCTCGCGGGGAGCTCCGCCGCCGCGGCCGTCGTCTGCGTCTCGATGTTGCCCGAGCCGACGGTGACCCACGTCGCGTTGCTCGGGATGCCGTTCACGGTCACGAACACGAGCCCGGGGCCGGGCGTGAACAGGTTCGGGTTCGGCGGGAGCTGCGCGACGTGGAGCGTGATGGACCCGTTCGAGTTGACGGTGTAGGTGTTGTTGAGCTGGAGGAAGCGCTGGCCCATGTTCATCCCGTGCGTCGTCCAGCCCGGGCGGATGACGGCGACGGTTGTGTTGTCCGCGGCGTCGTTCGCCGCGCCCGAGTACGAGTCGGCAGGGATGAGCACGTCGAAGGCGTCACCACCGTAAGAGAGCGTGCTGGGCACGCCTGAGGGCGACGGACGGGTGGTCGCGGAGAAGTAAGGCGGGTAAAAGATCTCGGCCTTGTACGTCGTCGGGAAGACGGTGGAGGTGTTGACGTCAACGTTCGGGTTCGAGCCGGCGATGAGGACGGATGCGTCAGGGAGGAGGAGCGCGGTGGAGTGGTACAGACGCGGGATCGTGGAAGAGTCAAAGCCTTCATTCGACCAGCGCGAGCCCGCGGGAGCGGTCGGGTCGTAGAGCGCAGGAGTACCGACGGGCCCGGAGGCGAGCGACATGCCGAACGGCATTTGCGAGTACGACGTGGTGGTAAGTGTCTGGGTCGAGTAGCCCGCGGTACCGTTCACGCCGCCGTTCACGACGAGGAGCTTGCCCGTCGGGAGGATGATGAACTGGCCCATAGTCCGGCCCTCGATCATGTCGTCGTCCTGCTCGTACGCGACGTCCGTGTTGAACGTGCCGTCGGCCTGCTCGGGCGTGATCCGCTGGCAGTCCTTAGACGCGGGGTAGTCCCAGGTATCTATGAACGGCCAGGAGTAGTTGCCCCATGCAAAGTCGGGCATGTCAGAGCCACCGCAGAAGAGTACGGTCGGGGTGTAGTTGTTCGTGGGCGTGAGGGGGAGCATGGCGGTCGCGCCGGAGGCAGGGTATACGCGGATGACCTTGCCCGGCATATCGGGAAGCGCGGTCTCGACGTTTTCGTTGTAGTCCCAGAGCACTATATGCGCGATAGGAGGTGAGTATATGCGCTCATACAATGTACGCATAAATACGCACCGGTGGAGAAGTTGGCCTGGACGAGCATCTTGCCGCTCGGCATCAGGAACGCGTGCGGGTACGAGTTGAGGCCGGAGGTGGTGGTCATAAACTGCATCAAAGCCGGTTCGGTGCCACGCGAGGGGAAGAACTCGAACGTGGGGTTGGCCGCGCCGCCCTCGTACGTCGGATCCGTGTTGGGGTAGTTGCGGTTGATATATCCACCGTTGGTGAACCCGCCGATGATGACGATGCTGCCGTCCGCGAGCGCCTCCGCGGTCGAGTACCACCGGTGGCCTTGCATGCTGAGCACGGACGGGTTGTCGTACCAGCCGCAGCTTGCGTTCGCGTTCAGGGCGGAGGCGTCGGCCGAGATCGTCGCCGACGAGCACGGGTTGAGGATCCGGATTGACTTGGTGCCGTCAAAGTCCTCGTAGGTGGCGTCGTATGCGGCGCTGGCGCCGCCCTGGTTGAGGACCGAGCCGATGTTGCCGCCCGGAGCGATGGCGCCGTTGCCACCGAAGGTGGCGAAGGAGCCGTTCGGGAGATGCATCCCGGAGGCGCAGAACGTGTTCGTGAGGACGTCCATGGGTGTGGCTGTCTGCGAGGCGATGTCGTACACCGCCGCCCAGGCCGGATGGCCGTTCACCTGCGCACTGTTGCCTTCAACCTTGTCGAGGATGTACACCTTTTCGGAGTTGCCGAGGAACATCTGCAGCACGAACGAGGAATGTCAGTCACATTGCGTCTCGCGTCATTGTATACATGCAACGGGGGTATCTGGCGGTAAGAAAAACGCACCATCATCGCGCTGACCAGCGTGTCGCCTCCATCGGCGAACGTCCCCGCAAGAGAGCTCGCTGCCCGAGCGGGCATGGAGCTTCCCAAGACCCATAACGCAGCTGCAAGCGCGCCCGCGCGACGTGTGCGCGATCCTAGCATCGTCGTCTTCGTCCTTCCTCGTTTGTGTCTTGGGGGTGACGGAGGGCGTCGGGGTGAAACCGTCTCTGATGGAGAAACGGAGCAACGCCCGGAAAGGAAAGTGCGAGGCGAGCTGAGATCTGACGTCGGTGGCTCGGCGGTCCGCAACTGTCGAGTTGACGGAAATTGGAGGTAGAGAAGACGAGGAAGACGAGGAGGAGGAGTAGGAGGAGGAGGAGGGTGAGGTTGTGGAGAGGAAAGAAAATGGATCGCAGGGATGGAGAACGATCGAGCACAGCGCCTGCTGGTGGCCGGACGGCCAAGCTGGAGGTTGCGCCGGACGGAGCATCAGATCCGCGTGCCCATATTTGAGTCTCCGCCACAATTTTGCATTGGAATCGGGGTTCGGCAGGCTAACGGCGCGCGTTCGGAGAAGCTCGGAGATGTCCGGCTTGTGAATGCCGCGACGACACTACTTACTTTTGGGCATACGCGGGCTCGCGAAGCGGCGAGCAAGATCTGGGGCGATGCTTTTCTTGTCGCTTGCGTTGAACGCTGCGCACAGGCACGAGAGAAAACGTTAGTGACATCATGATTATGAAACTACTGAATTGCAGCCGTGGACAAGAGGGGAGCCAACATATCACTATGAGCCCCAGAATGGGTTGCTACCAACCACATGATGGGGGATATCGACCACATGATGGGGGATATCGACCATTCACCCACGGTCTGGTTGATATGTGGTTGATTGAGGCGATGTGGGTGATTGCCTTGGATCACTCATGGTATGGTCTATTGTATACAATCACCCACTGTATCCGTAAATACTAATGTCGGCCAAAGTCAATGGGTGATTTTCACCCAGTCTACCAGTGGGTCGTGCCAGTGCTGATTGCACAGCAGCGGCAACGTGCGCGGTCAAGCTGCACAGCCCCTCGTCCAACTCATCTCCCGCCAATTGCAACAGCGCCAGCGAAGACGGTAGACGCAGGGTTCACTCTCGCCATGGCCAAGGGCACGGGCCTTGGTAGAGTCATGCCACTCTCTGAGCCTGCTCAGAGAGTATGGGTCGGGAGATGGGGTGTGCGTCTATAGCG
>NW_006767448.1:337849-386967 GCF_000264995.1 Punctularia strigosozonata HHB-11173 SS5 | reverse complement strand
GTAAGCTTCCCATCAGCCAACCAACCACCATCACTAACTCAAACTCTATGCGGCAGCGAGCGCGAGTCAACTAGAACTGCCGGAAACAACGAGGACCGCGAGAATCTTGCACCGACCGATCGCGAACCATCGCGCCCGCGCCCTTCCTCGTCTACTACAACCGCAGTTCAACAGCGCCCGAAGGCACGTCCGACTTCGTCAAAGCGTCAGAAGACGCAGTCCACGGCTACCTTACGGCTCGAGAACGCTGAAGAGCCATCTGGGGCTGCCCCGCGGCGCAAGCGAACGGCGCCAGCGACGACCAGAGCCGTAGACAACGCGGGACATTCAACTTGATTTCCAAGCGTGGGTGAATAGTTTCGATGTAGCACCAAGTCTGTAGCCTCTGTGCCCTTAATCCAGTCTTCCTGGTAGCATCTTAGCCATGCAATGTGCGCGTGTGCGTGTAACGATGAGTGCGCTGGCGAACAGTGACGGCGAGCGCTGGCGCGATCACGATCGATCGATTCCCAATTTGGACCAACCAGTCGCACGGCGGGTTCAATGTACAATGCTAGGATGCAGGCTGTATACATAACCAACAAAATGGGTGATACAAGTGGGTGAGAACCCGTGAACTGCGTGTGGTTTAAATCGGACATGTACTGGGCGAAAATCATCCATTTGACTTCACCCACACCCTGGGCTGTGTCCCCCAGGATGTGGGTGAATCCAATCCATCCTGATGGTCGGTAGACCCCATCTTATGGGTAAACCCGTGGTTGAATATCACCCACACCGAGTACCACAGTGATGCATCATCGCAGTCCAATCAATCGATTCATGGTCATCTCAGGCATTCCACAAATAGTGGGATCGTACATGCGCACCAGTGCTTGTCACTAAACTCGGTGCTGGCATCGGTATCACGATTTGGATTACGAGCTGATCCGAGCTTAGCCTGGCCCTGGGACATACACGCCCGTCGCCCATCCCGACCCTATTCAAGGACGTCGAACAAGACGCCGTTGCTTTCTATCTCGAAGATTACGAGAGTTATGCAGGACTGAGCGGACACCGCGTTAGTAGCCTGACCGAAAGTAGTCTTGCGTGATGAGCGCAACATACCACGAGGCCTGCACGGGCCCGAGTCCCCAAGTATTCCCAGTAGGCGTACTGAGCCTGGCATACGGGTTAATACCGAACGATATGCTGGAGGCATCGACGGCGTTGACTCGCCTCGAGGTAGGCTCCCAAACATCGTGAGAGGCTAGACTTGGCTAGACCCTGCATTTTTGGGGAGCTTTGGTCAGATCAACGTCGTTGATATCGTGGAGTTTCCTGAGCCCGATCTCTTCTGACGTGCAAAAGTAGCGATAGCTTGCGCATGAGATGAGTGCGTCGCGAGTAGTAATGTAATGCGCAGTACGGGGAGGATGAGCGCAGTTCGTCCTGTCGGAGACGCCAGGGTGTCGTTCACGCCATCGAATTGGAAGAAATAGATGCACTTAAAGGGTCTGCCACAAGCTCATTCAGCAGTAACAGTGACAGCGTGCTGAACGTTAACCTCCGCAATCCCTTGTTCCCCGTCACCCAGTTCTTCGAGCTCTGCCAAAATGCCAGAGAGATCGAGCTCAACGACGACGTTTCTGGCAGGGACGTCCTTGAACTCCTTTCTACGTCGCCCGGTTCCGTGATTCTAATTCCTCGTCTGAAACGCATAGTTCTCGACCTTGTGGATCGCATAGTATCCCTATCACGACCGGATCCCGAAACAAAACGGGATGAATCGCGGATTTTCCATACTGCGGCGCCTAACCGATCGTTCAGTATCCGATGAATTCATTGCGAAGATTGAAAACTGGTTGATACGAAGATACGAAGCCACCCGGACCGTACTGGAGTTCACCCTCAAACGGAAGGCTAGGTGCTGATGTTCTTGAACGGTTTCATCAGATTTAAGGTGATCCAGATTGAGGGAGTTGGACATCGGGGCAATACAAATTTGGGCCGATGACTAGGTGTAATTGTGAAGAGCACTCACGAACGCGACGGGAAAAATCGTACGAAGTTTGCGTCACCGTTGTCTCAAACAAGATGAGCGCATAGTACTCCAGGGACCGCACGGACATACGTGATACTCGGTTACCTCGCTTGCGCGTCCAGCGCGATGCTACGTCAACGTCCAAGATCGTGGGCCGACTTCCTGTATACACACCTTGCTTTCGAAGGCACCTCCGAGTTCGATGACGAGTCCCGTATTCGCACATTTGAGTGCTGTCGCAATGGGATCGAAGTCATGCTAGAGGGCGTGGAAGCCTGCGACCCCGCCATGCCGCTGCTCGTCCCGTCCCTCGACTCCGTTCCACTGTCACTTTTTCGTCTGAAACGGTGTCCTGGGCCTGGCAACCGATGGATTGCCCGATGAGCTGGTCGATAATACTCGCGCACTTGTTGATTCCAAGATACGACACTGCTGGCGTGATGGTGGAACTAGCCCTTTCTCGTGTTGTGCGTCGTGTAATGTAGAGCTGTGCTTCGTCACATCACCGTGGTCGAGGTCGAATAGCACCGATACATCGCCGGCTTCGAATCAAAATAGCCTCTTCGATGCTGTAACTGCTACTCGCGAAGCACATGGACACCCGCTCAACTGTGAGGTTGAATAGCACGAGGTTTCTCGACAGCCTCAATAACCCGGTACCCGTCCAACGAGCGCCAGGTATATCGCTGATGGTCATGCGGGCATGGTAATGGACGGACCTGTTTAGTTAACAACGATCACGAGCAGGAAGTCATAGCCATCGCAAGCATTCCGCAACAGTGCGAGAATGTTACCGATCTGAGCCTTTCGGACGAAACGACCTGCGACACCGTCATGCCACTCTGCATCTCGTCCGGCTTGTCTCCGCGGCTGCAACGGATTTCCGGACATGGACGAGGGGCCAAGTCCTTCATGAATGGACTGTTAGCTTGCACGGAGAGCTCATGTTCAACCGAGCCGAGTGCGATGACGAGATCTGATTGTCAGACACCTGGCAGAAGAACACTTGGGGATGCTCCGCGGCGTTGGAAACGTCCGGTTTTCGTTGTCCATAGGGACCTTCGACTTCGAATGATCGGAATTGGATCATACCCCTACAGACTGTATAAGCGGAATCATGAAGGGGCTTCGCGATAGCGTCCTAGATAATGCATCGTGCATTCAAAGACCCTTGACCTGCTCCTCTAACCAAGTCCATAACGCCTTGCCGAGATCGGGATCGGTCGATGATGCTTTTGGTCTCCATCCTTTTGCCCACGGACCAAGGTACTGCACATATTCATCAGATCACAAGATGACATATGGTAGCTGAGTACGATGTATTCACCTTGCCGCTAAGCTCTGCGGCCTCCGATGCTGTTCCCGCATAAAGCTGTGTCAGCGCGCCCTTGGACGGCGGATGCCAGAAGTTACCCTGGCAATCGCGCGTGAGCGTCAAAGCAAAGGCGAGCGATAGCAACCGGGGGAGGGAAGGGGAACATACCATGATCTTCTTCATACCGGAAGAATACTTCCACAAGTCGGTTCGGATCACGCCGGGATGAACCGCGATCGCGACGAGGCCCTTGTCGGCGTAGCGCCGGGCGAGCTCGTTGTTATACACGAGGTTTCCGAACTTGCTCTGGCAGTAGAGCAGGTCCGTGCTCCGCTTGCGCCGCTTCGGGCCGTCCTTGAAGGTGGCAAAGTCCAGGCCGCCGAAATAGTGCGCGTTGGAGGAGATGTTGACGACGCGTACGGTGCCGTGTGGTGCGGTCTCGACGGTGGAGAGGATCGTCGGGAGGAGGAGCTTCGTGAAGTAGAAATGGCCTGGTGGCGACGTGAGATACGACGAAAGGGAGAAAATTGGAAAGGGAAAATTTACCTAGAACATTTGTCCCGAACTGAAGGTCATATCCGTCTGCGGTGGTCAAGTCGATGGGGGCAGCCATAACACCTCTGTCACGGACATGCATGAACATATGGGGCTTTGAGGGGGTTCTGCATGGGCTGCTTACGCATTGTTATAGAGGAGATGCAGCTTGGACTCTTTGCTACCGCAAACCATCAGCACGTTGCGTTCATTGGACTGAGACAGCGCAAATACCTCATAAACTCCTCGGCCGACGCTTTGACAGCCTTGAGATCAGACAAGTCGAGCTTCAAGAAGATCGCCTCTTTCCCGGTCTCCTCACGCAAGTCCCTGATAGCCTCCTTGGCTTTGGATTCGGATCGGGCAGCTAGGTACACCTTCGCGTTGTGCTGAAGTAAGGCCTAGGAAAACACGGGTGTGAGTACTTGCGTCGCGCGGAGAACCTCTTGCTGCGCGACTCGCCTTGACGGTCTCCTTTCCTATCCCGACGTTACCGCCTGTAGCAAACACAACAGTAGGGTTGGCACTCGCTTGGCCCCTGCTACAGCGATAAAAACGAAAACTCGCCTGTTACTATGCACACGAACCCATTCAAGTCGGGTATCTGGTCGGTGCTCCACTTCGCTTCCGGCGGAAACACCTGAGCAACAAAAGACGGCAAGTCGCGAAACAGGAACGATATGGCCGAGCTCATGTCAACGTTTGCTGAGCGCCGCGACAAATGGTATGCAGGTGATGAAGACTACTTCTACCGGTTTTCTTGCCCTGAGATTGGAGCTTCGGCCTACACCGCTGCTGAACGCGAGTCCGGTCTGGGAGAAGGGTTCGTAGGCTAGCCATCATTATTGTTCAACTTAGGTCGCGTAGGTAGAAGACGCGTTGCTAGCCTGTTAGCGAGATGATGAAGACATGACCGGACCAACTTATCGGTGGATTCGTTCCACGTGGCGACATTATCCGCATACTGATAACTTAGATTTAAATATAGGCTCGTAAAGATTGTTATCTCCAAAATTAAAGCCCTTGTTCAATTCCGCGGATACAGTCTTGCTTCCATCATCGCTGTTGACTGGAGACTCAGTAACATTACGTTCGTCATCAACAAGAGAGTCGACAACTGGCAGAGAACCATACGTATGCGCCGCGATCCCTCGCTTCCGCTCGAACTCTCTTCTAAGGAACGCTATACCGAAGTCGAATCCAGCGATGCCCACTTGTGCCGTTAAGGTGGCTGGATCCGCTCATGGTTCTTGGACCGTTGGCCTGGCGGTACAACCAAGGCTTCTTCCTCGCAGCTGGAACTATGCGCGCATTCGTAACATGACTGGTCCCTTTATCGTCCCAAGTCATCATACCTCGTTCCGGCCACCATTGTCAATGCTTCCAGCTGCTCCATTTGCCCCGCACCATCGATCTCAAGGATACACCATCATGAGACTGTGCCAGCTCACCGACCGTCAGCCTTCCGTCATGTCCTTCATGTCGTTTACCAATGAGTGGAGCACCTGACGGCGTGACTTATCCTGCCCATATGACTCCAGAGTCCATGAGCAAGCTAGTGGAACGAATGTTGGCATTCCGGGACTCCTCCAAGCCAGACAGAATGTGGCATGCCGTGGGCCAATGCCCGATTGGGCAATGACTTGGCGCCAGTGAACCCGCCGTCACTTCGGAGTGATGGAGAACCTTCGATGAGAAGTAATGCAATGCATATCACGACATCCCGCCAGCTTGTTTGTGAGTATTGTCCGATAGTTTTACCCACCTTTCCCGTCAGACAGATATATCGCGTTACATCAGCGTCGTGAATCGTACACAAACTGGCTTCTGGCATCCACAACGCGCCAGGACTGCGAGGAACGTTCAACTCCTGTCTGTTGACGTCAGGTTGACGTACTCTGATAATGCACATCTCACGAACGTAAAAGTGTAAATGACCGCGAGCGGCATGAGAACACGAAGCCAGGCTGAGCTTCAAGTGACAAATTCGAACATTGACGGTCCAGAACGAGGAAGCTTGTCATAAGTATCAGCGGCTATCTAGTGTGCGAGGTTCCGGGGCCGAAGTGATCGCGAGAGGGTGCGCCTGCAGAAACCAACAGGCTACAAACAAGGGCTTGCTTGTGTTGTTCGATCGATTGTTCCGGCGTCGTCGAAGCCTTTTCCTTTGACTCTTCCAATTGGAGCCATATCGCGGACGACATTCGCATATCTATACATGTAAGAGTCGGAAGACAATTGAACAGATAACATCGAGCAGATCGGGATCATCATCTTCGTGCGTTCAGTATGCCGAGGCTAGGCACGGAGCGATCGGCGGGCACGCGATGGGGTTCTAGCGGGCGGGAATTCGCACGCAAGACTGTCTAAAGCCGCCCTCGACAGCCAGTCTGGAGGCGAACACATGTATCAAGGGGCCGGCACGACGTGTAAGGAACCTTCACCCCCGCCCTTCGCCTTCGTTCCCCCCCTCGACGCTCTCGACTGGCCTACGCCTGCGAGCACGAGATGTCTAGTTCAACGTCGGCGTGTCCATTGCGGTTCATCATCGTCGGTGGCTCGATAGCGGGGATGGCCAGCGCACTCGCGCTCAGAAAAGCTGGGCATGAGGTGTTGTTGCTCGAGAAAAGCGATGGAATGTATAGAGTACGCCGGCTTTGACCCCTTGCGCGATTGCTGTGCTTACTGCTCGTGGGATGAAGAGCCCGATAGGTATCGTGTGCATGCCGAACATGGTGCGGCAGCTGATACGATTTGGTCTGCCCTTGGAACGACTGGAGAGGGAGTCGACTATTTGCGCCCGTTCCGACTTGCGACATGGCGAGTACGCTTCTCGCGGTGTAAACAGACGGGGAGCTGATCATGTGGCTGCAGGCGGCACGAATGCATTCATGGGCCGCGTCTACTTCGCGCACCCTGACATAGAGGGCGACTTGGGGGCAAAGGTGTCCTCCATCCAGGTGCGAGCGTTGAATCCCCGAATTGGGGGTGAGGCTCATCCGCCGCGTAGCATGGACAATTGCGAACGTGGCTGGAGGATCTCGCACGCGAAGCTGGCGCGAAGATGCGATTCAATTCGTTGGTGACGCAAATTGACCCGCAGAGAGCATCGGTACGGCTGTCAACAGGGGAGACTCTGGAGGGAGATATAATTCTAGCCGCGGATGGGTGGGACAGCATTGTGAGGCCCGTTGTCACGGGCGAGCAGAGTGACATACAACGGACGGGACGCGCGGGGTTGCAGTGAGTCGCATGTTCGGCTTGCTATGGCTGATAATAAGTTCCGAACTTTGTTCTTTGTACAGCATGACGATCCCGCAGGATCGTGTAGAAAAGGACGAAGAGCTCCGAGAATTACTGTTGGGTGGTGAAGCAGCTCAAGTGTGTAGCTGCATATGTCCAGCATTGGAGTTTCAGCTCACAACGATTTACAGTGGGTTGTCTGGTACGGCAATGGTTGCTGCGTTGAAGTGTACTCCCTCGTAGGCATCTTACTCCACCTTATCTCACGCATCACCCCCTATGACCGACATGTAGCCGCACGTGAAACAATATTCGGTGCGCCTCCATGCAACCGTGCGCACAGACGCCAGTATCGTCCCAGACTGGACGGCACGGCGCCCGCTGGACGCGTCGAGGTCGGTGACCGACCTGACTGCTGACCTTGAGCACTTCCATTCCATGTCAGTCTCGTGCTATGGTCTGAATGACTGGCGCTGACCTATGCGGGACCCTCATAGCGTAAAACGACTAATCGCACTCGCGGATGCAGTAACACCTATGCCCTACTTGAAAATGGACCCGCTGGAGAGCTGGGTACACGAGGACAACAAGGTCGCACTCCTGGGTGACGCCGCCTTCATCCAGCCAGTTCGTGTTTTTTTTTTTTTTTGCATTGTATCCTTACTGGCGTACTGACCAAGGATTCCCCGCAGTCAGGTGCCACCTACACCCCCTCCGCCTCTATCGGCGACGCCGAAACCCTCGCCGCCCTGTTCTCGCGCCTGTCTTCCCGCACGCAGATTGCGCCCCTTCTCAGCGCATACGAAGACATACGTGCCCCACACGTGGCACAGCACGCCGCTGCCTCCGCCGCGCTCCTCACCGCGCTCTCCTTCCCGCTCGGACCGGCGGAGGCGTTCAGCGACCTGGTCAGCTTCGCACCAGACGCGCAGCTTGCGGACGCCGCGGAAGAGGACGGACGCAGCGCGCGGCTGCATGGGATCTGGACCGATTTTTTCGCCGTGTGTGCTCATGACGAGGTTGAGGCGGCAGAGTCATGGTGGAGGGCCTGGGGCGGGCCGGTGGCCGACCAGAGCGGAGCGGGCAAGGGCAAGGGGAAGCTGGTGCAGGCGTCGCCGGATATGTTGGCCATACCAATCCAGGATCAAGAAGTGCGCGTGGGTTCGCCTCTGCCTTGACGAATGCTGACGGTGACAAAATGTTCTCAGTTGTAGGGAGATGTTTTCGTACAACTGCATTCGCGGCTTCACAACACTACACACAAGTTTAGGGAGACATGTATCATAGTACACGAAGCATAGGAATACACGGATTTAGCGCATACAACGAGGTTCGAGCGGTTCGGTTCTAGTCGCAATACAACGCAGCGGTCGTTGGGTATCGGTCATGCCCAGTTCTATTCGTGCGAGCCAAGCCGGGCAAGTCGGGAGACTAGAGTAAAGTAGTTCATGACCTTCATGATGTTCATAGTGATGGTACATACATACATTCTGTTATCCTGACAGAACGGTGGTAAGATGGATGAGATAAATATCACGCCACAAGGTGTCTCGAACGAAGGAAAAGCACCGCCGACATCCAGCAAGGATAAGCGATTGGAGATGGCGGGTATCAATCGTCCTCATAGTCCTCCTCTTTGACCGCGAGGCCCATCCCACCACCCGCGCTCGACCATTTATGGATGGTGTCGTCGTCTATGCTGGGCCGCGGCTTGAAGCTCTCTCGTCGCGCCGCTCGCGCCGTCTGCGTGTTGGCGATCGAGGCCGTTGATACTGTTCGCGAGCCAGGATAGTGTATCGATGGCGGCACCAGTGTGGGCGCGGAGGTTGGCAACCTCCCGTGTCCCAGCATTGCTGGATTCGAAGTGGCTTTTGGCAGGGAAACGGGCACAGGCTTCGGTCGCTGGGCGGACAATCGTGACGCAGGGCGCTTCGTGGTGGAAGCCGCAGGGGCATGGCTGTAGGAAGGTAAATGACTATCATTCGTCGACGATTGCAGAGGGGCGCGGGCTGACGGTCTTGATGATGAGGAGGATGTCGAGCTCCCCAGCCGTTGTCGCTTCGCGGGCATCGATGTGCTCGAACTCGAAGCCGAAGCCGGCCGCGTTGCGGGTACGGTCTGGGATACGCCGTTGGATGATGTGCTCCGCTTGTGTGGTCCGCCAGGTTTGTATCCGTTGGCCGGTGGCGGCGCTGTTCGTGGCACGGAGCCCGCCCTCTTCGGCTGCGGCGCCGGAGCACTGGGCCCATATCCGGAGCTTGAGGTAGGTTTGCGGCCACGTCCACCGTTCTCCTTCTCGTGCGCAGCGATGCTCTCAAGAAGGATTTGCATGATGCTCTCGCCATGGACAAGAAATGGTCGGCCGCTCTGCTCTTCCCACGCAGGTATGGCGGTGAGCAAGTCTTGTTCAAGCTTTAAAGAGAAAACCGGTCAGCTGAAAGGAGCACTATAAATAATGGCAACGCTTACCCGAGGTTTCTCTTTCTGCACCCGTTTGCGCATCTTCTCCTCCCTGAGCAGCCTGCCTGGATCTCGCGGCCCGCGGCCAAGGAGACGAGATTGATCAGAGGCCGCTGCGGCGAGTTCCCGTTCCTCCTCGCAGATATCAAAGTACTTCTTGATTGAGGACAGTACCGGTGCCTAGACGGGGACGTCAGCAATCTCATAAGACAAGTCTAGGAGAACACGCACCTTCGCCTTCTTCTCTTCCTTCAACCGCCTTATCTCCTCCTCGTGGACGCTAAGCAGCTCCTCGGTGAATTCCGCGTCGCGCATCGCGCCCTCCTCGAACATCGCCCTCTCGTTCTCCGCCTCGCCGACCCACAGCTCCGCCCACAGCCGTCTGATCTCCGTCCTCGCATTGTCTACAAATACGCCCATCCTCTCTCTCTTCAGCTCCAGCATCCTCTCCAGCTCATCCTCGTACGCCCTCACAGATGCGAGCGTCGATCCCTGATTGTGCTCCACGAACGCGTCCATGTCGTCCTCGCCCACGCCGAGCCGGCGCCAGAGCGCCTCGAGTTGGTCGTACATCGCCTGGATATGTGCCTCGCGCTTGCGCTTGGTCTCGTCCAACTCCGCGCACGTGCGCTCGGCCCATTCGACCAGCCCCGGCGTCGGATCCACCCCTTGCAACGCCGCGGCGGGGTCCGTCTCCTCGGCCGGTGTGCCCTCCTCTTCCGCCCTTGCAATGAAAGTAGAGAAGCGCGCAAGGATGCGCTGGTACTCCAGCGGCGTCTCGTCTGCTGCGGCGAGCAGCATCCGCGAGAAGGGCGTCGGGCCGAGCGCCTTGAGCGTTGTGTTCGGTTTGTGCCGTGTGGCGGGCGTTGGCGTTGACATGGTAAAGGGGTCGCGGTCAAAGCTGTCGCTGGCGATGTAAGAGCTGGTGTCCATGTTAAGGGAGGAGGTGGAGCGGGCGAAGGTCTGTACAGGAGGGGCGAGAAGGCTGGTCGTGGCAAGGTCGTCGATGGAGAGGGGTTCCATGCCGAGGGCTGCGTGGAGCCAGTCGATCTGAAGGAAAACGGAGTGCAGATGGCTGAGCCGTTTGGCCTGCACATATGTGTATCAGCGAGACGAGTACAGAGAAAATGGGTCGATGGTACGTACGATTTCGCTCTTGCCGCGCACTAGTTCCTTTTCCAGTCGTGAAAATCGTTCGGGACTCACGTCTCGGTGTTGTCCGTTGGAATCCCGATTCAGGTCGTGGTCTTCCCATGTCGCAGGGACAGGCTGCAAGATTTCGGCGGGGTAGAAATTCGGACCTAGCGTCCTTGAGAGTGTTACAAGGCGGTTGATGAGCGTTGTCAGTTGTTCAAGCTTGGTGTGGTAGAGCTATATGATAAGAATCACCATCAGACTTATGCAGAAGCCATGAATATGCAGGAGCCTACCTGGCGCAGTTTCTCCTGGTATTGGGACCCCATCTGGTATCGTTGAGGCAGCACGGCCTCCTTCCTCCATGCCTCCAAATCCAGCCCCTTCCCCGCGATCGCCTTCGCGTGACCTCCTAGCGCCCTTTCGTATCGCTTGCAGTCGTTCTCCACCTCCTCGCACTTGCGCTCCCATTCATGCACCTCCTTCCTCCTGCGCTCAATCTGTGACTCTATGCACCGCGCCAGCTCCTGTTGCAGAGATGTGAGATCGTCCGCGAGCGCCGACGCTGGAAGACCGAGTTGCGCATGGAGGGGCGGTAAAAGTTGGGTTTGAGATTGCAGATGGGTGTGCAACGAGTTGAGAAGTGATGTTATTGTCGACATAATGTCGAGGGATGCCCGTAGGGGGCACCGATGTCGTTCCCGAATATTATCCTCGCCGAGCAAAGTAGCAAGTCAACCGCGTGAGGCACGGTCACGTGGTCGCGTCGCGACACGCCGCCAAATGTGGCCCACGAGCGGGATTAGTATACATTCGTACATGAGCTAAGGTAGTACTCGGCATTGTGAGCAAGAAGCGGAGAGGATACACGAGCAGAGAATGTGGGGGTTCGAAGACCCGCATCATAAAAGTTCAGCATCGTCGGCGTTGAGAATTAACGTCGTAAAGAACAATATCTCCTCCATGAAAGATTCCACTCCCATAGCTATCAACGAAGTCAGTTCGATGGATAATATGCAAGAGTAAGGAGGAAACCTACACTCGTTCACAGTATGTATATTTCCCAACCCACCAGTACCTAAATCGTTGTGATTATACCGAAATATATGGGCGGACAAGTCCCAGTAGTATACCGTGTCTGCCAACAAACAACAGTCATCAGCCGTCAATCCACGGAAATAAAATGTTCAGAAACTGAGAGACGGACCAGTGTTCCCACTGATGATGCCCGGAGCCACGAGCACCTCCCGAGCACCGCCCAGGGCCTCACGCCGCTTCGCGTACGTAGCCCGTATCGTCCCCGACAGCAGTGCAAACGGTTTCGCGCCCGGATCCGTGGGCACTGTCGGTGCGGGCTCCAGTCCGTCGGGGTTGGTCACGATGAGCTCGCCCAGCGTCTCTGTAGTGGGTCCAAGGATGGACGTGCCGAAGGCGGTGTAGGAGAGGTTGAAGGCTGCTGCGAGGGGCGCGAGCAGGTGGATATAGCGCGCGCGCATGGCACCGAGTGAGCTATGATTGGCGTTAGTGGGGGAGATTCGCGAGACGGCGGTTAAGGTTGCTTACCTGTCCGTCGCGATGCGGTGGTTGACGATCGCCTTCCGTTGCCCGTTGTTAGCGAATTCTCTTCCATACATTCGAACAAGCGCTTACCGCAGCCTGCTCTGGAAGGGCATTTGACTTGACGCCACCGTATATGCTATAGCACAGAAACCATCAACACTCCTTCCGAGGGAGCTTGGCAAACAAGAACGGACACGTCAACCGCCTGCGTCGTGCCCGCCAACGCCTTCGTCTCCGCGTCCTGAAACACAATTTTCTCCGCCTCTCGCAGCGCGCGGTCGCTGTGACGGCCCTTGACTAGAGCCGTACGCAGATCACGCGAAACATCGGGAGCGTGTTCGGCGACACATTGCAGGTATTGGTACAGGGGCTCAGTACGGATCAAATGTGCGTTTTCTTGGTTCGACTCAAGATGGACGAGTAACTATACATGAACGGTGAGGAGGGCGGGAGTGAGATATGAAATTGCGATGACTTACGGAGGACAGTATACCGATGCTCTTCACGAGGCCAGACGTTCAGTTGATGTTACAAAAGCGCTCGGTGAGGGTAACGTACCGTGTGAGCCGGAGGAATACTACACTACGAACTCAGACCGGCCCTCCATTACTACAGGATTATATTAAACGCGTACCTGGAGTGACCACCCGGTGTTTTGACCTCTACGTGGACATTTGCATATCCTTTCTCGCCGATCGCTGGGATCGCGAACACGGTACCGAACTGCTCCACGTAGCCGGCTGCGAGTGGACAGCGGTTAGCACAGGAGTAGGCGCGTCGAGCATTCGCATCGATTACCCACATCCTTCGTCGATGATCATCGCAAAAGCATCCTTTCCGTATCGGTCAAGGAGAAGGTTGGCGAGAGCTTGCGCGCCCTGCGACTGTATCATTGCATGCCAATGAGTCCTATTGCCCCTCTCTCGTCAGATGAATCGCACATAGGGCCCGCCACCTTCTTCGTCAAACCTGACAGGCAATTTGAGCGAACATCGACAGCAGGATCGAAACAACCAACCCAAATGACATGATGATCGTCCTCCTGGGCTGGAAATCATGCTCAAGCAAAGTCTCAATCACAGCCATAGCCGCAATCAATCCGTTCTTATCATCAGAGCTTCCACGTCCCCAGATGCGTTCACCTGTAACAGAGCGTGGTTGGGATGTGTTCTGACGGCCGATGGTAAGCGGATAAGACATTACCGTCAAAATGGCCCGAGTACGGCGGATGTGCCCACTGATCTGCGGTAGCAGGATCCACCGGCACTACGTCTGTGGAGTCAATGAGTTCAATTCACGTGAAAAGAGTGGCGGAAGCAACTCCGAGTCGCACCTGAATGAGCCATGAGCAGGAGCGGCTTGAGGTCCGCATCCGTTCCCAGCCATTCATACAGCAGTCCATACGTGTTAACCTTGGTGAGCTTCACGGTGGAGTGGCTGCATTAGCATGACAGTCAATTTGCGACCAGCGCTCTCGAACTGAGCTGAGGGTACGCACATCCTCGGAAACGCTTCCACGAGGTACTCGTTGAACGGTCGAAACGCCTCCCACCGCTCATCCTCGCCAACCAGTCCCATATCGTCGTACAGCTCCGTTGGTATGCGTACCGCATCGCTCAGCCACGCGACCGCCCGCTCTTCGTAGTCTACCTGAGCGTACAGCGCGCTCAACTTCCCCCACAACTCGCCGTTTGGTCCCGCCGGGAAGATCGCGCCTACTTGCGGGCACGTTCCTTGTACAAGAGAATCAGGTAAAAGAAGCAATCGCGAGGAGAAGAGGCGCTGGTGGACAAGGCGAGGCAGTAGCGCAAGGACGGCACAGAGGACCAAACAGAGGAGGATGCGCGGTGAGACGCCCCTTCTCGTTCTTGTTTTAACGAGCGCAGGCCGGTCTTCCGCCTGCGAAAGCAGGTCTTTCGCATCGTCCTTCATCGAGGTTGGGTGCGGGTCCGCTTGAAACTCCATACCACATGAATTATGCTTCAATTATTCAGTGCTTCAGCCACAAAGATCATGATCAAGTGACAGCCTGTAACGGACCGCCTCTCGCTATCGCTCGACGCGATTCGTTTTTCGTACTGCCTCGCCGATCTCATTGAATTCCATCAGCTCGGCAGCATGCTCTCTCTCCGGTACGATCACCTTATATACTTCGTATCTAGACGATTGTACCTGAGCTTAGCTTTCCCCCCCCCCAACAAGCTACATTTCACGCCCGCGGCCGGCCGCCCAATACACCTCCCTTAAAGAGCGGCCGGCCGCCCAATACACCTCCCTCAAAGACGCTGCTTCGGCGGGATGGCGCTCAGCCTCGAAGCTGCTATGTTTGTTGCTCTCGTTGTGGAATCTGTCTTCTATGGATACTTCTTAGCTCTGTTTTGCCGAACAATAGAGGTCATGCTTGCGCAGAAGTCGTCATACAAACGTCGAGACATCCGGTGGCCCTTCGCTCTCGCCGCACTGGTGTTATTTATATGCGGTACCCTTGACGTTGTGTTCCACTTCAAGTTGAACATCGACGGTTTCATTTTACACGCTATACCCGGCGGTCCTGCCGTGGTGTTTGGTCGCATCTCTGGCTGGATCAACCCTGCACTCGTGAGCAATGCTACATGCATACGATAGGAATCGAATCCTGACACAAAGTTTTCCTTTATCAGGCCGTTCTGTCGGGTACTCAAGCACTTGTCGGTGACGCCATTCTCGTATGACGTTCTGCGATTTCACCATATATTATCGCAGTATTGACGATTTGACCCATAGATATACCGATGTCATATTGTGTACAACAAGAGTTATCTTGTCATCATCATGCCCTGTTTACTCTGGGCCGGTACAGCCAGTGCGACCATTGGTCTTGCCGTTACCGAAGCGCTCTATCGAGGAGAAGCCGAGTTAACGACGGCTAGCATCGGCAGATGGACCGACGCATTGGCATGTCTCGTATTTCTGTCGAACTCTGTCGCTACCGGTGAGAACCGCCGCATCTTTGTCGTATGCTAGCGGCTTGAACGACTATATGTTGGCCAGCCCTGCTGGTTGTACGACTACGCGTTCTGTCAAAAGACATCGCCAGCATATCATCTGGACGAATAATCAGCCACTCGACGCATCGTGCCATCCGCATTATTATGGAATCGGGCCTCATTTACAGTCTCCTCGCTTTGTCTATCATGATTCTCTCGTTTTGCCGAAGCTTTGCCGTATACATAGTCGCCGACATGGTGAGCATGCGATTTCAAATTCCATCCCGCAGGACTTCGACTGACGAAGAATCAGTCGGTTCAAATGGTCGGCGTGTTGTTCAATCTCATGATAATCCGCGTCTGTACCTACTCGACCGTCGAAGCGGAAGCGGAATCGCAGTGGAAGTCCAGCTCTCGTAGCATTGCTCTTCGTTATAACTCTGAACCTCCTCGTTCCTTCGATTCATTCATACCGCTCGGAGAAAGTGGACTCGCCTTCTGCTCCCGAGCTGTGGGAAGCGGCAAGGATGTGGGCAGCGACGTCGAACTGGCCACTTCGGACGCCGAACATACACTCAACGGGGACCTCACATCGACCTCATCCGTGGTCGGGTTTGCAATATCCAGATGAAGAAGTAGGTTGCTGGACCGAGTGTGTGACGTGATTCCACCCTTGCAGATTCTCTAGGGGGATTTGAGGCGTGGCGACATCGTTCGTGCAACAAGGGTCGTGATTGATGTACTTAACAGATCCATTCAGTTTTTTTTTTGCGGGTTCACGTATCATACACCACGGTTTCGTTATCTGCACCCATAACATATGCGTTCCTGCAGATCTTTGACCTACTTCACAAGTCCGCGCTGTCCGCATTGAGAATGAGCGTCGTGAAGAAGAGAATCACCTCCAAAAAAGACTCGGATTCCATCGCTGTTTCATGTCATCAGTAAGCACGCGCGTTCATACTGACAATGTCTAGAACATACATTCGTTCACGGTATGTATGCGTCCCAACCCGCCGGTGCCTTGATTATGGTGATTGTACCGGAAGATATGCTTGGACAAATCCCAGTAGTACTTCGTATCTGCGCGCATCATTCAGTCTTCACGGGTGGGCCACCGGGAACAAAACCGTACCGGTGTTCCCGCTCATGATTCCGGGCGCCACGAATACCTTCTCCGCCTCGAGGCCCTTGGCCTCCCGCCTCTTCGCGTACGTCGTCCGGATCGAGCCCGAGAGTAGCGCGTACGGCTTCGCGTCTGCATCCGTGGGTGTCACGGGCGCCGGCTCGAGCGCGTAGGGGCTGCTGACGATCAGGTCGCCAAAGGTCGCCTTGGAGTCGAGGATCGTGGCGTCGAAGGCGGTATAGGAGAGGTTGAAGGAGGAAGCGAGGTGCTTGAAGAGGCCGGGATAATGGGCGCGCAGGTCCTTCAAGGAACTGGGTGCCTGCGGTCAGCGGTGGCTGGGGTGAATGAATGCAGATGAGGGCTACACCTGTCCGTTGCGATGCGATGATTCACAAGGGCCTGGGGTAAGCTGCTCAGTACGAACGTCACCTTTCCATAGATAAGGTGCGTACGGTCGCCTGCTCAGGAAGCGCATTCGATTTGACACCACCCGCTACGCTGTTATCCACGTGAGTTCCCTGTCCTGAAGATATGATGGGGCATGAAACATACATGTCAGCCGCCTGCGTCGTACCCGCCAATGCCTTCAGCGCGTTGTTTTCGAACACAATCTCCTCCGCCTTGCGCAGCTGGCGGTCGCTCTTCCGGCCCTTGACGAGTGCACGGCGCAGCTTGGGCGGGACGTCAGGCGCGTGCGCGGCGACACACTGGAGGGTCTGGTAGACGGGAGTGCCGCGGGAGAGGTGCACAGGGAACGGGTTGGCTTCGAGGTGAACGAGCAGCTACGAGGAACTGAGAAACACTGTGATGAGGGCGTGTGTAAAGCTGGCTTACGGAAGACAGCATGCCGATGCTCTAGAGGGCAAGGATTCAGATCGACCAAGGCTTTCAAGGCACAATCACGCACTGTATGCTTCGGAGGGATACTACGACGGAGGACTCGATATCAGCTACTTCAATATGCACACACGCCGTCGACTTGCCTCGAGTGTCCACCAGGGGTGTGTATCTCGATTTTGACATTGGCGGAACCCTTTTCGCCGATGCCTGGCGTCGCGAAGATGCCACCGAACTGTTCCACGTAGCCAGCTGCGGATATATGCTATCAGCACTAACATCAAGCGAGCGGGCATGACAGTCGGACTCGCCTCCCTCATCGATGATCAGCGCGAACGCGTCTTTCCCGTACTTGTCCAGAAGGAACTCGGCGAGCGGTTTGGCGCCCTAGAAAAGTGACATTCCTAAACGTCAAGCCATGGTACAGCATAGCATGCATATCAGTTTACCTGAGGTCCGCCCGCCTCTTCATCGAAGCTGGCGACATCATGAGCAAAAATCTTCGGGCGTGCGCAAGTTTGGCCCACCCGAATGACAATACAATGGACCGGGTAGGCTGGAATTTGTGCTCGAGCAAGGTCTCGATCGTAGCCAAGATCGCGATGAGCCCACTCTTGTCGTCTGAGCTTCCACGGCCCCAGATACTTTCGCCTGCACGACAAGATATAGCTTGAAACTGAGCGAGCGGATAGAGATAGGGGGTCATACCATCAAAGTAGCCGGAGTACGGCGGGTGTGCCCACTGATCTACGGTATCAGGGTTGACCGGTACGACGTCTGAGAGAATATTTCAGATATATGCGAAACTCAGAAGGTTGGAAGGCATACCTTGATGCCCCATCAGGAGGATCGGTTTGAGCGTCGAGTCGGTGCCTGGCCATTCGTAGAGCAGACCATACGTATTGACCTTCGTGAGCTTCAGACTCGAATGTCTGCACGTATGCGTGAATATGCGGCTCATTATCAACCAATCGACCATGCTCACATCGTCGGGAACGCCTCTAACAGATACTCATGGAACGGCCCACGGGTATCCCACCGTTCGTCCTCCCCGACAGGCCCCATGTCATCGTATGTCTCTGTCGGAACCCGTACGGCACCGCTCAACCAAGAGATCGCCCGCTTCTCGTACGAGTCCTCCGCATACAACGCGCTCAAGTTCGCCCACAGCTCACCGTTCGCGCCTGCCGGCTCGAGCGCGTCCACCTGCGGGCACGCGCCGTCGGGGTCGACGTACCCGCCTGGCGGCGACGACGGCCCAAAGTGCTCGCAGATGAGGCGGGGTAGCAGCCAGAACAGGACGTAGAACGTCCAGTAGAATTTGAGGAGGAAGAAGACCCTGGATTTCGTGGTCCACTTCGCGGGCTTGGAAACCCGGCCCTCCGCTGCCTGAGGCAACAGGGCCTTGGTGTCGTTCGCCATCGTGGAGAGAACAGAGCTGTATTCTTCTTACGCGCTCATGCAGTGCATGAGAGGCCGGGGTGTGTATATCTATGACGTGATGCCGAGCTAATATGATGAAGCAAAATACAGCATACATGAACGCAGTTAATTACCGCATTTATACTGACTACAGGCTACTTACAGAAGTAGAACGCCGGCATAGGATGAGGTTTATATTCATGTGTACATATTCCGGCCCAATCGGAAACTGGTGCCCTCATTAGCCGGTGCGCAACGCGTCCCTCTCGTCCGTCCGCATGAGAAAAAGGCTACGCGTTGATGGGAGGCACCTCGCCCACCCTACTCGCTCTCGGTGTTTTCAAGCTATCCACGCCGTGTTCGTGAAAGAGGACAGCAAACGCGAGCTTATAGGAAAATTCATAGCATTTCTACTGGGACAGCATCACTATTAGCTGCACATCGACATGGGCTCCGCAATATCGTTCGTTACGCACGATTTACCGGCCTTCATAGGGCAGACGTTCCCGCCAGCGGCGAAATGGAGCACAGACCAAATCCCTGATCTAACCGGGTTCGTGTGCATAGTGACCGGTACGTTCCTGTTTACACGTAGTGCGTGCTCGGTAACTAATCACTCTTCTTAGGCGGTAATATCGGGATAGGGAAGGAGACCGTCAAGGTAAGCAATGCTCCAATGGACAGTGAGAACACGCAATGACACCATATTCACGCAGGCGTTGCTCCAGCACAATGCGAAGGTTTACCTCGCCGCAAGGTCTCAGCAGAGGGCCGATGAGGCTATCAAGGATTTGCAGAAAGACACCGGCAAAGAAGCCATCTTCTTGAAGCTCGACCTATCCGACCTCAAGGCTATCAAGGCGGCAGCGGAGGAGTTCCTGAGGTATGTATTGCGCGTCTTAACCGAGACGACTTCACTCTAAGACGTTAATGCCAGCAAGGAGACCAAGCTTCATATTTTGTTCAACAACGCGTGGGTCTCCTACTATTTGCAATGGAGATGTTGACTTAACCTCGTACGGCAGCGGTGTCATGTCTTGCCCCGTCGACCTCACCACCGCGGACGGCTATGACCTCCAATTTGGCACCAATGTCCTAGGTAACTCCCTTTCCTCGCACTCAGCGTTATCCAAATTGAACATATCGCAAGGCCACTTCTACTTCACGAAGCTGCTCCTCCCCACGCTGCTCTCCACCGCCGAAACCGCGCCGAAGGGCACGGTCCGCATCATCAACACCTCCTCCGCCGCGCACTACATGTCCGGTCTCGATTTTGCGACTTTCAAGGACGGCCCGAAGCGGCGTAAGCAAAACACGGACCTGCTCTACTGCCAGAGCAAACTCGGCAACGTCGTGTTCACGAACGAGCTCGTCCGTCGCTACGCCGATAAGGGCCTGATCTCCATCTCGGCGCACCCGGGCGTCATCCGCTCGAACCTATGGCAGCATTCGCCCAAGCTTACGACCAAGATCATGGTACGTCGGCTGCCCCACCCGGCCCCGCGCGTACGACTGAAGGAAGTTTCTTCCAGGGTTCGGTTATGCACCCGGCGTCGAAGGGTGCTCTGACACAGCTCTATGCGGGCACGGCTCCCGAAGCTGCGGATCTGAACGGCAAGGTATCGTCTCGCTCGGCCAACCCCACATATCTTCGGGCTGACGTGGTCTTGCAGTACCTGGGCCCGTGGGCGAAAGAGTGGAGCCCCAAGCCATTGTCCAACGACCCGAAGCTCGGAAAAGAACTCTGGACCTGGCTGGAGGAGCAGGTCAAGGACCTTTAGGACGTTTATCGGCGTGTTGGGAACCAGAACGTCGCCTACGCTCGTATACCCTCAATATACCTTCCTACTGCCAGGGAATTCGAACGGTTGTATGTTTTTGATTAGATCGACAACGTGTACCAAGCTCGGAATGGCGTCTCCCTTTTCGAGCTGATGTGTTCAGCATGAACGTGTCGCTGTCGAAGGTGGAACGGCCAGAAGATGGCTGAACCAGTGCTCATCTGAAGTGAGCATCTTATGTCGAACTTTGTCTGGCGCGTCGTCTTGCCTCTGGTGCCGTATCAGGCTCATTCCCCCTTCTTTCCTTTCCTGACCATGATGCAGACACGTACTCAATGATCGCATGCCCACTATCTCGTCACCAACGTTCGACAAGGAACCCTCGAAGCATGCAGCGACTGCATCTCCACTTTATCCTGCCGGCTATATAGTATAAAGATTCAGGCCAAGTGTTCACGACCCATTTGAGACACCCTCCTTGAAGCTCGAGAACATCGTTTGTGGGACGATCGTGCCCCACGTTCAGTCAGCGCGTGGCTCAAGGTATCTGTTAACGACCGGATCCGCGGTCGTGCTATAAAAGCCTCCCCAGAGTCCTTAAGAATGAGTGCCCTGGACTACCCGACCCTCTGCCCGCCCATTATCTGACAATGCAAGCCGCCCCGCCGCCACCCGGTCCTCTTGGCCGCTATCGCCTGCTCTCACCGACTGCTGGTCTGCGCGTGTCACCTCTGTGTCTTGGCGCCATGAACTTTGGAGAAGGCTGGAAGGAGCTCATGGGAGGTGAGCACCATTTGACATGCTGTAGTAACGAGACCACACCGATGATCGTGCGTGTTATTAGAATGTTCTAAGGAGACTGCGTTCGAAATCCTTGATTACTTCTACGAGCAAGGAGGAAACTTCATCGATACGTACGTCTACCAGCCGGCTGACATGACATTCCGTTCTGACGTCCAACAGAGCCAACGCGTACCAAGGCGGCGACTCCGAGAGATGGCTCGGCGGGTGGATGGCTTCACGCAAGAACCGCGACGAGATGGTCATCTCTACCAAATACACGGTCGGCAATGTCCCGGATGGTCAATCCCCGAAGATCCGTGTTAACTACCAGGGCAACCACATGAAGAGCATGAACCTATCTCTCGAGTCGTCCTTGCAGCGACTGCAGACCTCGTTCATCGATATAGTAGGTCGCGCGCTCCACGCCTTCCGCTATACGTGCTGATAGATCCCGAAGCTCTACGTTCACATGTGGGACTTCTCTACCCCCGTCGAGGAGGTCATGATCGGCCTCAACCGTCTTGTCATGGCCGGCAAAGTCAACTACCTCGGCATCAGCGACTGTCCTGCCTGGATCGTCGTCAAGGCAAATAACTACGCGCGCCAGCACGGCCTGGCCCCTTTCGTCCTCTATCAGGGCCGCTTCAGCGCCGCCAATCGCGATGTCGAGCGAGAGGTCCTTCCCATGTGTGAGGACCAGGGCCTCGGCTTCTGCGCCTTCGGCACCTTGGGAAGCGGTAATTTCAAGACGAAGGAACAGCGCGAGAAGGAGGCCCGCGAGGGCGTCAAGGGCAGGAACTCGTTCACCAACAACACCTCCGAGCATTACATCAAGATCACCAACAAGCTCGCAAAGTTAGCCGCGAAAAAGAACACTCACATCACTAGTGTGGTACGTCCCGAGGTCGTAACGAAGCTCACCTCGATCGCTAACGACCCACAATACAGGCCATGGCCTATGCGATCCAAAAGGCGCCTTATATATTCCCTCTCATCGGATGTCGCACCCTCGAACAACTGAAATCCAACGTCGAAGCGCTCAAGCTGAAGCTGACCGAGGAGGAGATTAAGGAGATCGAAGCAGCGGATACCTTCGAACCCGGATATCCCTTCCAGCTCGTATTCCAGATGTACAACCCTGCCGTCCCTTACCATGCCCGCATGACCATCAGCGATATACCTGGCGCTTGTTGGGCGGGTGTTATTGAGGCTGTCGAGAAACCTCGCGCTATTCACCCTCACAGTTGAGCGGGCGTCCATGTGCTTCGCGAGTAGCAGTTACAGCATCAAAGAGGCCATTTTGATTCGAAGCCGGCGATGTATCGGTGCTATTCGACCTCGACCACGGTGATGTGACGAAGCACAGCTCCACATTACGACGCGCAACATGAGAAAGGGCTAGTTCCACCATCACGCCAGCAGTACCCTAAATTACTGCTTGCAGCCACGTTGTATGCCAAAACTCAAAGCATCACGGGCCACATCGTGCGATCGTACAGCTCTTGAAGAAGCAATCTTTACTGAAGATGCATACTCATTGCATAATTTCAACATCATCCCGATTCGTTCGAGAAACGTCACGTGACTCCCCGGTTTTGAATGAGCCCTATGACCAGAAAGGAAGTGCCCGTTCGCACAACAACTTGACCACCGGTTTTACGATTCGTGAAGTTAGACACCACAATTCAATATCGAGTCCCCAATACTTATTCCTATCGGCCAGTTCCCCCGTGCTCCTCATGTTGCCGACTAACGCAGCCCATCCCTACTTCCCCGATATGAAGGTCACCTCGCCTGAAGCGGCAAAACCTGTCCTTCCCAAGCCGGACTTCGTGAAGTATCCCTGGTGCAAGTACTTACTTTCACCGTACACGGATAAAGAATCTCGTTCTCGCGAGGTTCGTACTGCGAGTCACTTTACATTGCGTTACTCTGAAGCCACTATGAAAATTAGGAAGTTTTACTACTTGCTGAAACGTTTCAGCCACTCACCGAACTTCCGGTGATGTTCGACCCGTTGTCGGAAGAAGGCCTCCAGTACTTCCCGCCGACATTCTTCTTTGGCTGGCGCGTAGACGATGCAAAGACGCGGGAGATTGCTCACGGGCTTGACCTTGTGTGGTACTGGGACGACAACGGCATGGGCTCCTCGTGGAAATCGAAGAAAGACGTTCGCGACCACGACGTGGTCGATGACGACTGTACCCTTACCGAGGTTCAAGAATACCTCCGAAACGTCTTCACGCTCGAGGTCACGTATGGCACGTCGGACAGGGACGATCCGTTCCAGATTGTCTGGTCTTTGCATAACAACTGGACTCCGTGGCATGAACGTTCTACCGATGAGTCGGTCGCTGAGCTGCAAGCGGAACTAGGTTTCGACGAGCCGCCGAAGTGGTATCTTAGTAACAGCGTATGATATTTTGCTGTCACATGCGCGTAGTTACATTTGTACCTGTTCTTTTTTGTGTCTCGTTCAGTTAGTCCACTGTTTTCATAATCGCTGTCACCCATTGCTGATGGAATGGTATCACGTACCGCGTATGTTATCAGAGGATTTTGCGATTATCAAAGGCATGTGGAAGAAGATCAAGGGCAGCGTATGAATCTGATATCAAGTCCGGACCTCAACGATACTACCCTATATCGCCTCTAAGAGGATATTTTATGGAGCTGTGTTCCATTGTGACGTACTGCTTCTATGCTAAGGGCGGAAGTAGTCGTCAGTCTACTCAACCAAGGAATAGATGATCATACACTGGGGCGTGTACATGGCTTCCGGAAGACTCCGATGCCGTCGGATTGCGGCCAGTGGTAACAGGACCCCCGAATGCTCTGCCAAGGGGGTGATCAGCGCTCAAGTAGGGAGGTGCTCTCCGTTCGCACAACCAGGATATGCATAGCACGCCGGAAGGTGGAATTCTCTTACCTACCGCCTTGCCCTCGAAATTAGCACATATGCATCAAGGAAAATCATAAAACCTCATTCTGAATGCATTTGCTCGTCCCTCGATCCGGTACTTGCTCTGCGCTCGCCAGATACGTCGTTCATATGCCTCAAGGATTCTAGGGGTCAGACACCGCGATTCAGTGATGATTCGTTTGACAAGCTGCCTTCGCTATATATACGAGCGGAGGATATCCCAACCCGATGGGCCGAAGTTCGTCCTCATACCTGTCGTACTTGTCATACGCGCCGTTTAAAGGGAGACGCCCGCCTTCGTCGGGGGTCTGCGACTAACTTGCATCCCGAGCGGAAACAAGCAGGGCTGTCTACCATCCTGCGAATTCTAGATCAGACCGAGCGCCCCGGAGATCATACATCATATATACCATCCCGCTCTCGTCTACCCAAAATTGTCGTGTTTCCCTGCACCCGCGATCCTCAGCCGCATGTCTCTCTCCTCGGTGAGTGCTCTAGCCTGCTCCTCTCTACTCGTGAACGTTTGATTCTGAACGTTGATCGCTGCCCGAATAGCTTCCGGAGTACGCGCCTTTCAAAGATAGAAACGATGAATCACAAACCGGTTTACACGTATGAATCTTTCCCCGTTATCAACCCCACGCTTGCTGACGTGTCAGACAGAACGACGAGCTGAAGTCCTCTCTATTGAAACTCATCCACGCCGACCCTCTTGGTCGCCTCAACCCGCTGCTCACGCTTCTCGACGCTGCCGAGCACCCGGAGGACGATTTTACTGACGCCCTCACCCAGGCGGTCGCCGTCATCCAGAAATTCAATGAAAATGACCCAAGTTCAAGGCCCGACAAGACTGTGGACGTCGAGCCCGAGCTTTGCCTCTTCGGGACGGTGTCGGCGAAACCTCTTCCAGGCGGCGAACCGGCTATCCAGGAGCTCAAGTTTCCTAAGGGCAAGGCCACTTTCGCAAATTGGGGTCATACGATCTACTACGAGCCCGAGGCTACCTTCGTGGTCCGTACTATTGAGGGCGTGTGCGAGCTCGTGAAATGGGCCGCCCGCGAGGGTAAGAAGGTGCGCGTTGCCGGCTTTCGGCACTCGTGGAGGTATGTCCGAGGGTCTCAACTCCCGACGTAAAAATTGACGATTGACCCGGGCTTGCAGCGAGCTCTTCGGCGGGCCAGACTCCGTCCTGCTCATGTTCCTCCCGTACTCTACGCTCGTCAAGCTCCCTTACAAGTCCCCGCCGGCCGACTGGAAGACGGAGTTATCCGGCGCGACTCTCGTGCCATCCGTCGCCGACCGCCGGCCGGATGCGGAGCACGCCTTCGTGCGCATCATGGCCGGCACGACGAACGACCAGTTCCGCGCGTGGTGCTACCAGCATAAGACGGTCTGCATCCCGTTCAACGTGATCATGGTCGAGATCACCTTCGGCGGCTCGAATGCACCGATCTGCCACGGCTCTGGCTTTGGGTCGTCCACCCTCTCAGACTTGGTCGAGCAGGTGGAGTACGTCGACGCTCGGGGTAATGTTCAAGTCGTAAACGACCCACGGGAGCTCCGCGCGGCGAGCGGTTGCTTCGGCTTGTTAGGTGTCGTCGTTGCGATCACGCTTAGAGTGGACAAGATGGGAGTTGCCGAGATGGTTCCCGTCAAGATCCCTATGGTCCTCGCTGTCCCACCTCCGAAAGGATACCCAATACCTGACGCGGTCAAGGATATGATCAAAAAGGATAATATCACTGAGGACCAATTAGAGGCTGCGCGCTTGCAGTTCATCCGGCGATGCAAGGAGGATTATTACCTCGAATGGTTCTGGTTCCCGTATCAAGCCCATTGCTGGGTCAACACGTGGAAAAGTGTGCTCTCTCTTATTGTCATGACGAGACCACATCCCTGAACACTTCTTGCTCAGAGCGCGCTATGACAGATCAGGATCTCGATCTTCCCGAATACCCAGGAAGCAATCTGTTGACGGGCGTCAAAGCGCAACAGGTTCGTTCAACGACCGCAGTTTCCGTCTGGTAACTGACCCGTTTACGTGTATCACTCAGCTCGAGTCTTCTCTGGCGGAAGCGATCACGAACTGGGCCCCTTGGAGTTGGCTGGATGGTCAGAAACAGGCATACGTCTTCGGGCTTAGCGCGATGGTCGGCCTACCCAATGTGACGAAGCCGGAAGACACGATTCAGACCTACGTGAGCGAGGCCTTGCATTTCAGACGCGGAATCCGTGCGTAGTTTTGCTCCCTTCCTGAAACGTCCGACCGACGAAAGTATCCTCCAGAGAACTTCCGGTGTTGGGACAGCGAATGGGAGATACCGATTCCAGCAACGGCCGATGGGGACAGAGATTACGAGCTCGTCCAACGAGCCTGGTGAGTACGATATGCGCTTCTCCCGTCCAGTTCGCTTAGGAAATCATGAATCCACAGGTGGGATGGCATTTCCGCCATGTACTCTCGCAAGGACGCTCCAGCGCGTGTCGCGCTCGAGATGCGATTAACCGGCTCGTCCAACGTCCTTCTTGCGCCCCAGCGTGGCAACGCAAATGGCACGATCTCCATCGAGGTCCTCACGACACTCACCACTAAGCAAGAGGACTGGCAGAGCTTCCTGCAGCTCGTCGCGGACAAATGGACGTCCTATACCGACCGCGACGGGAACCGGCTGAACGCGCGCCCGCACTGGGCGAAACAATGGGCTGGACTGATGGTCGACGGGCTTCCCGTGGAGAAGTACTTCACGGACGTGGCGTATAAGGACGCGTTCGTCGAGTTCAGGGCGGAATTCGATGCCGTGGTGACGAAGCGGGGAGGCTCGACGGAGGAGACGCTGCGGAGATTCGGGAATTCGACGATGGAACGATTGATCTTCCCGATGCAGTCAGTGAGGACTCTTGACTGCTTGACCTCCGCTGACCCCGTAAAACCAACGCAGAGCTCGGCTGGACAAGCAAACAGGTTCTGACGTCAAGAAACCGTATGCGGAGCCACATAGGTCTCGAAATCCGATCGTGCGATTGTTCGGGGGCATATGGAAGAAGATCAAAGGTTTGTTCGGGAGCAGCGTATGAATATGAAGTTCGAAATTAACGGTATTTACCCTATATGTATGACCTCTGAGCGCGAGTACTTAATCTCATGTACCTGTATTCGATTCTCATATACCGCTTTCATGCTAAGGTCGTAATTAGTTTTTAAATCGCTTAAACCGAGCCATGGATAAGTATACAATGCGGCCCATATATAGTATGCGATTCTTGGGTTCACGCGATTTTCTCGATCATGATTTGCTGACGACCGACTCGTTTTAACGACGACGTGTAACGGGCGTGGGAGAGAGGCGATAGAAGCTGCCAAGTGTATTGGCGGGCAATTCAGTTTCAAGATGGTTGAATGTATTCCCGTCATGGATCTGACGCGATGGCAATAGAAAAGAAACAATGACGGTCCATGTATGGAATTAATGATATGATAGATGCGTCTCCTTCACTTTCTGCACGTCACGGTGTCGTCCCAGTTCTCCGCGCCGATGGCCAGGACGGTCATGAACAGGTCCGTCGGATCCCACGCCTTCTTGAGCTCCACCAAGCGCGGGTAATTCTCGCCCCAGAACGCGCCGGTGAAGTCGCCCTCCCAGTACCCGATCTCGTTCAGGTACGTGCCCGACGCGGGCGTCAGGCTCACGAGCTGGTCGTTGTATGCCTGCGCGGTCTCGGCCGCCTCCTGTGCGAGGGGAGGAGGGGTGCCGTCGAGGTAGCCGACGCCGACGCTGAGGTTGATGAGCGACGAGCGCCAGGCGGGGTGCACTGCCGCGGAGGAGACCGGGTGCTGCGCGACGGCGCCGCCGCCGACGAGGAAGCCGCGGCCGCCGAGCGGGAGGGAGGCGCAGAAGGAGGTGATCGCGGAGAGGTTTGTCTGGTGTGCGGGGTCGTCGGTGAAGAGGGCGGTGGGGAGCAGGCGCGAGGCCGTATACCCGTTGACGGCGACGACCTGAGAGAGGTGGAGTGTCAGAGAGTTGGTTTACGTAGTGGGTGTGTGCGAGAAGGACTCACGTCGCCCGCGGTGTAGTTGTATCCGATGGCGTTCGGAGAACCGTTCTTGAAGTTTTGCGCATACCAGTCGTGGAAACGGGCGTAGCCTACGGTTTGATTCGTCTTAACGCTTACGCCGGGAATTTGTGCGATCTTGTTGATGAGCGGCGTGATGGAATTCGCGGCCTGGTCGACGTCGGTGATATTCAGGTTGATGTACGTCCACGCGAAGTAGTTCGGCGTCCACTGTATGCGCGGTATCGTCAGCTCAAGAGCACCACGCGTTGATCCCCATTCGGAACGCACCGGATAGAAGCCAGTCCAGCCCGCGTCCGCGAGCGGTCCTTGGGCGTTGTGGAACACTTCGAACACCTTTTCGAAGGCGTCCGACGTGACCGTGTACGCCTCAAAGTAGCTGGCGGTGATCGTTTGCTCGGGGTGCAGCTTGTACGTAGTACTCGTCACGATTCCGAAGCTTGGACCACCTCCACCACGGAGAGCCCAGTAGAGATCCTGATGCACGTACGGGCTGACGTAGATGAGCGTGCCGTTGGCGGTGACGAGCTCAAATCCGAGGACGTTGTCGACGCCGAGGCCATAGTAAGGCGAGAGCGCGGAGTGGCCCGCACCCTGCCACCAGCCGCCACCAGCGCCAACAGTTCCTCCCGCAGCAAAACCACCTGTAGCAGTCGCAGTACGTAAGCACCCGAGAGAGCGATAATGATCCGGGCGGGAGACGTACCGATGATGGTGTGGTTCTGTGTGGAGACGGCGTCGTAGAGTTTTCCCCAAGGGACTCCAGCGCCGATCGTGACGGCAGGCACGCCGAGAGTGCCACGAGGAGCGTTCAGCGGCACGTACGACTCCGAGAACTCGATGGATTGCATGTTGTGCGTCCAGAGGAGGAGACTACCGTTGCCCATGCTGCGAGACTGGCCATGGCTACATGACGAGCCGTTTTGTCAGCTGAGGGCAAACAGGCTGGATACGTATACGCACCCACTGTTCTTGATGATGAGTTTCAGGTTGTGGTGAGCCGCAAAGTTGACAGTCTTCTGTACATCTGAAGCCGTGGAAGCGTTTACGCCCAAGACAGGTACTGGTCACGAACACTCAGGACACAACGATGATGCAGTGAGAGACGGCGCTCACCGTTCCCTTGATCACAGGGGGTAATCAGCGGGGCTTCGGGCAGGCACGATTGGGCGCCGAAGCCGAGCTCTTCTGCGTTCACGTATTCGCTCGCGCCGGGCTGGTTTGCGCGCCAGGTGCCGTTCTGGTAGTTGGCGAGCACGTTCGCGCACTCGGCGGCGTCGTAGTGCGGGAGATGGCACGGGTAGCCGATCGGGCGCACGGTGAGGAGCGGGTGTGAAAGGCTGGCGGAGAACGCGGCCTGCTCGGAGGCGCTCGGCCAGCAGGGCTCTTTGGGCGTGCAGCGGCACCGTGGTGGGGCTTGGTGGGAGCCGGCGGCGAGGCCGACGAGACTCAGCGCCAGAGAGAGCGTGACGGCACGCATTTCGTGCCGAGGTGGATAAGGAGCGTCGGAGGTGTGGTAACTCTGGCCGGCGCTGAGGCGAGGCTTTATGTCGTGGAGAGACGGCGGGATGGGATCCATCGAATGGTAGGCGCTTCATGGCCCGGTGACGACAGACTGCCGGGAACCGCAAACGATCATGGTAGGCGGATTCCTCAACGGAGAGCGGTGCTTTACGAGCGCCGAACAAGGCGACAATGTCGTCCATCGTTGATGTGCGCCACGTCGCGATATACTCGCAACATTCCTGGACAGATATTGGGGATGAATCGAAAGAGTCCAGGACATTGCCACAAAGACGGACGATACTTGCAGCTCCTAGGACGATTTGGGATAGTCTAAAAGCCGCTGATACGGATGTAAGGCGGAGTTGCCACCTATACAGTCCGCCCAGTTGACAGCATGACGGGCCGTGTATCGCAGGACTGCTTGCGTCATGCGTGCACCTATCGGAGGTAAGTGTTGCATACGCGAGACGTTTGCTGCCGGTGTTGAGCCCGGACCGATCGCCTTGTGATTGCACTTTGGCGAGCGGACCCAAGCGCGACCCATCGATGCCAGTTAATATCGGAGCACCGTCGACAAGTACAACTTTGGACGAGACTGCCAGTCGTTTCTTTGGAGCGAGTGTTAGGTATGTAGTAAGTTCGGCTTTCTAGAGGGGCTCGGGAGAGACGAAATAAGCTTTTGAGTCTGCAACCATCGTTAAACGTTGGTTAAACGCGGAGAAGAAAGCAGGTGGACCGGAACTGCTTCGGTGCCGATGAGCCGAAGCCGTACGTAATCAGTACTCTTTGTGCCCGAACCCGTTCTTGCGACACGTTTCCGCGACCCAGCCCGTGAATGTACTCGACCGAACGAGGGCTGACATTACTGTGAAGCGCCTTTGATACGCTGTTATTGGCCTTCGGTAGTCAGAGAGACACTGATCAGCCCGCTCCGACTTGGCTTCCAGCCGCACACTCCAGCAACGTCTGTGCGTGCTCTAGAAGAGTACCCCCAAAATACGCGACGTAGGTTGAAGAACCAGAAGAAACAGGACTTGATGTACACCACTTCGTCAGTATAATAAGTCGTAACTTGTCTGCAAAAACTTACTCGGCTCACATTCACTCTTTTTGGTTAGACGAAAGGATGCCCACTGGCCCAACGAGGAGCAGGAGATCATTGACAAGGAGATAAAGATGGCCCTGGAACAGATCGAATCTTTACGCAACCGTGTGCGCTCGCTGCGCGAGCGTCGCAACTCCCTAGCCCCAGTGAAC
The DNA here is from genome assembly GCF_000264995.1 of Punctularia strigosozonata HHB-11173 SS5. Classification (NCBI taxonomy): domain Eukaryota; kingdom Fungi; phylum Basidiomycota; class Agaricomycetes; order Corticiales; family Punctulariaceae; genus Punctularia; species Punctularia strigosozonata. Next base: position 356,026 of record NW_006767448.1, on the reverse strand, counting down.
CGCCTCCCTCCTGAGGTGCTAACCTCCGTTTTCCAACTATGTGTTCTCAACGCAACCCCCTCCCGCTGCGGTCATGCCTTCGTCGCGGTATCCCGACGTTGGCGCGAAGTTGCACTCGGCGCCGCCATTCTCTGGACATTGCTCCCGCGTTCCACGACAGAACTCACCGAATTGTTTATATCACGGTCACAACACGCACCTCTCGAAATTGACATCGGCGATTACACCACGGACTGGACGAACTCGGGCGCGAGCGCTCTTTCGGCTGTCATGAACAGGGTCCAAACGCTGTCCTACAGCATATTTGAAGAAGACGTCAAACCTGACGTACACGCTCTATCCCTCCCTACCCCACTCCTGATCGACTGCTCGGTAAAAAATTTTGTACGGTATCCGTTGAATCTGCCAGAGAACTTCTTGGGATCATTTGCCCCTCGCCTGCGTCGTCTCCGACTTTACCAAACATCATTCCAATGGTCAATGCTACACTACCCTTCACTCGTCAGTGGCCTTGTCGACCTTCAGGTCCACGTCGACGGGGATTCTTTTCCGTTAGCAAACGAACTAACCACGGCTCTCCGCTTGATGCCATCCCTGCGCAGGCTGGTCATTATTAGCGTTCAGGAGTCAGGCGGGTTCCCAACGACGACAACGACATCCGGAGAGGTCGCCGAGATGAACAATCTGGAGTTATTCAAGCTTTACGGCCCTGCGCGCAACGTTTGCGATATTTTGGATCACCTCATCGTTCCTCCCCGCGCGACGTTGGTATTGCGCCTGGAGGGAGAAGACGAGGATTGGGACGTCGGTCCCCTTCTGCGATTCCTGGAACGCCACTGCACGTATCAGAGCGGAGGACCAGACATTCGAGGATTGATGTACCGCCGGGTCACTTGGCTCCCTTGGGATTTCGCGGCATGCGCGAAGCCCAATCCCAGTCACGAGAGCGTCCAGTCACTGCTCATTTTAGGCTTGACCCATCCCCGCTTGGACGCCTCGCACGTCCTCCAACACCTTCGCCTCGATCGCCTCGAGACGGTCGAGGTCAAGAAGAAGACGAGAGCCTCCGACGTCGATGCGGCTGGCAGCGTCGCGCGCTTTCTCGAGCATTGCGGGCACGCGACCGATCTGGAGATTGGTGAGCTCGGCTTCTGCACGCAGGTCGTACCGCTGCTCGCGCCGTCGGCCGGTTCCGTTCTGGTTCCGCGGCTGCAGCGGTTAATGCTGGACCTTGACAGTCACGATCGGCCAGTCGAGCTCGTCGCAGCGCTTCGAGAGGTGTTGACCAAACGATACGAGAGGCTCGGTGTGATGCCAGAGCTCATCTTCGTCAATTTCTCCGGATTCAAGGATGCTATCCCTCCCGCTGTTCTGGAGGAGCTCGGTCAAATCACCACGATCCGCGTGGTAGGTAGGTAGATTAACGGCACCTCCCTGTACCCATGCGGTAGCAAGCCTGATCAGTACATCAGAATTGAATCTATCTAAGTCATTAAAAGAGATATTTATCGGCAGCGACTACGGGCGAAGGATATAGAGCGGCATTCGTCGTTGACATGCTCCTCTTGGTCCCTCCACAGGAACGGCCGCACATGTACGCGTGGATCGTTATGCGGCGTGGTGGAGACAGTCCTCCCGGTTTTTTACGACTACACGGACTTCCGAGTCGTTGTTCCTCTGCATTCGATAAACTAGCTCGCTCTCTGTCATGTCCTCGTCAAGCTGCGCGCTGAATTGATGCGAGGATAGATCATTTCATTCCCGTTCCAGTTGCAATACATTGAGTGTCTAAGCAACAGTCTCACTCCTTATACCCAATTCCGACTGTTCGCTCTCGAATTTACGACATGTTGTGCGTCCGGAGGAGGAGGAGACTACCGTTGCCCATGCTGCGACTCTGGCCATGGCTACGTGACGTGGCCCTTTTGTCAGCTGGGTGGAGTAGAGCAGGCATGCGTTGCACCCGCTGTTCTTAATGATAAGTTTGAGATTGTGGTGTGTTGACGGTGGCCTGTTCCGACTCCCCCGGAGCTTGCGGAGGTTGGAGTTGGTTAACAGGTGGGATTTGGCGGGCTCCTGGAAGATTGTGACTCTCTGTGACCACACTGTTACTGCCGCCAAAACGTGATTGAATCGTGATTCGAGCGTGATGTTTCGTAACATGTGGCGATGTCCAAACTCTGCCCCCGTTTATCACCGCTGTCACTGAAGGCAAAGGCTAAAATCGTCAACAAGATCGGAACAGGGACTCCCGCCCTATTTTGGAGTATTGTCCCTAATATGTCGGAAACGTCGGCCGATCAATGGGTCAGTCAGGGTTTTCCATTCGGGGTGTTAAAGGAATAGGCCTGTCTTTTGAATTCAACCGCTTCATGGCTTTGCTCGGTGAGATGTACGATCCAGGAAACAAAAATCACCGTGAGCAATTCTCATGGTCTCCATACAATGCTAATGCCTCCGGGACAGTCACTCTTCCAATCTACAACGGCACTGTCGAGTTCAACACTCGCCCTGGTGGGAGTGAATCTCCTCCAGTCAACAAGAGCTGTGGCCTGTGGATCTCGATTCGCTCAACTGTAAAGGAACAACAGTTCTACGTTCCTGGAGTACGGTGACATGAGTGAGTCTCCTGCCATGCATTCGGTGTTCTAATTCTCTATGTTAATTACCATATAACAGTACCGATTTATGACGGGCGCAACATGTCCGAGGTTCAACCAAACTCACCGGACTTCAAGCTGTCATCGCTCATGTCCTTCGAGGGCAACCTGAAGGGGACTATCTCTATGGTTGAGTTTAAAACGAATATGTGGATCAAGCAGAACGGTTCTTCTCAGATTTGGCTCAACATCAAATTGGTGACTATTCTTGTTACTTGATATATTACTACCAGTGCACCGCAATTGCCATGATGTGATAGTACGTTAAATGCCTTAGTTGCACCCATCCGCACGTCTACAACCGGAAATGAATCCTCGAAACTTCCCTGACCAAAACCGCCGTGCACTCCACGATGGACGGTGGTCATACAATGATACACTACCGAAGTATCTGACCGGCTGAGATCCGTCACCGGTCCATCTCCCATTTTTTGTAGTGGATGAGGGCCGGTTCAGCTCCTGTAATACACCCATGAATGCTCTTTTTGCGGGCTCCCGGTAGCCGCCTACCTTTAGTATAGATCGGAGAGTATTCCTCTCCAGCCTGGTCAAATGGGGAGTCGGACCGGCGCGTCCATGGCGCGCCATACCCCCACGTAAAGTACACCTACCAGATCATGATCCCTGCCCCTCGTGACCTCGCGAGTCTCGCCTTGCGCTCTTCTGCTTTTGGGCGATCTACCTACCTACCTACCATATATCGAACAGAATACGGTTGCAGCATGTCGCTTTCCGCTATCTCAGATATCAAGCCCAGAGTCGTCTACCCTGATAGTCCACCAACCGATGAGCCTGTTCTCGAACCCGACCTCGGCAAGTACCCTTGGTTCGAGTTCGTCGTTCACCGGTGGTCGAAACGAACAGACCGCACTGGCGAGGTGAGCCCCGTGGAAGCTTGAAAAGTACGGCCGTAGGACTGATTGTGCTTCACAGGAAGAGAAGGTGGTCGAGGACACCTTTAACGCATTCAGCGAACTACCCGCAGAGTTCGATGCTTGGTCGAAACCCTTGAAGCACGCCCCCCCGGAGTTCTTCCTCGGTTGGCCCTTAGATATGGACCTCGTCCGCTCTTATGCCTTCAAGAACAACATTGCTCATTTTTGCAATAGAGTGACGAACGAGGGCGTCAAAGTTAGGGGTGGCCACAAGCAGGCGCACGAGGTTACTCCCGACGACATCCTGCATAGGAATAAGACCGTATCGGAGATGCAGTACCTCCTCAGGCCCAGAGCTAAGATTGAGGAGGCGTATGGTGTTCCAGATGTCGAGGGTCGATTCGGCGCGGTGTGGTCACTCTGCTCGAACTGGACACCCCCTGATCAGCGCCCCAAGGCAGCGGATATTGCTAAGCTGCAGGAAGAGCTGGGGTACAAGGAAGGGCCGAAGTGGTATATGACCACGTTCGCGTGATGTAACGGTGCTCCGTTCGCTGGATGATCGCAGTAGAGACACTTGGCTGATGCTGAGCATCCTTGTAGTGACGAGCCCATCGTATCCTATGTACGCCTCAACTTCTCCGCGCTGTTATTTCCGTCGATGATACGAGCTCGCAATTTCGAACCTGCGCTAGGCATCACAAGTATGTTCCCGCTCTTGCCGTATATAACCTACGAATGTACTAGCGAGCATAACTGAGTGCATATGCAAGTACTATCCGCCTGTTGTGGTAAACTCAAGTCCCAGATCCTCGGAGATGCAGCGTATCACATTTCAAGTACGTGCCCAACGCAGGCGTCAGGCTCACGAAGTGAACATGTATGCAGTCTTGACCGCCTCCTGTACGAGAGGAGGGGGGGTACCTTCGAGGTGACACTGAGGTTGATCAGCGACGAGCGCCAGGCGGGGTGCACGGCCACGGAGAAGACAGATTATTGCGCGATGGCGCCGCCGCTGCCGCCGCCGCCGAGCGGGAGAGGCGCAGACGGAGGCGATTACAAACAGGTTCGGCTGGTGTCCAAGGTCGTCGGTGAAGAAGGCGGGCGCGAGACGGTGTGACCGTTCACGGTGACGGCCTGGAGTCAGAGACTCAGTTTACGGAGTGGATGGGGGCGAAAGAGACTCGCGTCGCCTGCGGTGTAGTTGTATCCTATGGCATCCAGAGAACCGTTCTTGAAGTTAGCTGAATATTTGCGCATATCAGCCGTGTTAACAGGCGTAACCTAAGTTGGGTTCGTCTTGACGCTTACGCCTCGAATTTGTGCGATGTCGTTGATGAGCGGCGTGGTGGCCTGGCCAACGTTGGTAACACTTAGGTTGATGTACGTCTACACGAAGTAACTCGGCGTCCACTGTACGCGCGAATATCGTCAGCTCAAGAACACCTCGTCAGATTCCATAGAGGCACACCGGATAGAAGCCCGTCCAGGCCGCGTCCGCGAGCGGTCCTTGAACGTTGTGAAGACTTCGAACCCCTGTACGACGGCGTCCAAAGTGATCGTGTACGCCTCGAAGTAGCTGACGTTGATCGCTTGCTCGGGGTGCAGTTTGGTCACCATTCCAAAACTGGAACAGCCTCCACCACGGAGCGCCCAGAAGAGATCCTGGTGCACGTACGGGCTGACGTGGATGACCGTGCCGTCCGCGGTGACAAGCTCGCAACTAAGGGCCTTGTCGACACCACGGCGATAGTAGTGTGAGTGGCCCGCGGGCCGCGCCAGCCGTTGTCAACCATTTGGTCGAAAAACGTGAGCTAAAACCACCGGCGTCACGACTCTCATGTCGTCTACATCGACCAAGCCACCTTATATTACCTGGCCAACCGCAGTGCCCAAGGGCATGCTGGTTCTCAAACCCGATACAAACGAATATCCCTGGTACCCATATCTGACGCAACCGTGGGAGGACAAACCGTCTATACCGCTCATGCTCTGATCGTGATGCTTGACTGCTAGGAGGAATGCGAGATTCGCAAGGCTTTCAAGCCCTTTCGCGAATTGCCTGTGGTGTTCGATCCTTGGGTCGAACCTATGAAGTATGACCCGCCGACATTTTGCTACGGCTGGCCTGTGGACCCAAAGATCACGAATGCCTTCGCCATCAAGGAGAATCTAGCCTGGTATTGGAAGGAAGACGGCATGGGTTCTACATGGAAGGACCAGACCCGGGTCTCTCCTAACGATCACGTCAACGACAACTGGACACGGGTGCAGGTGGAAACTTTTTTCCAGGAGGTGCTGACGCTCGAATATGTGTACGACTCATCGACACCCGGGAGCCGTCCAACATTGTTTTGGTCACTCCACTCGAATTACACGCCTCCTCACAAGCGTCTGTCGCAGAAGCAAATTGCGAAGCTGCAGGAGGACTTAGGATATCAGGATCCCCCTCAGTGGCATCTAGATGCTGATACGTAGTCGCTAGTATGTCTCGCGATTCCGTGTTCGCTGTCTGTCGAGCACTCGTGTTCGCACATAACGCAGTTATACTGTTCACAATAAAAGACAGTGTTGCCTCGAGTTGAACGTAACCGTTGATTGGCAAATGCTCCGGTCTAGCACGATTAGCAGGGAAAATTGGCAGTGAGCACGCGCGACGCAAAACTTCGCTTCAACTTGATTATCTCTCCGACATGCCGCACTGAACGCGCCCGCATAGGCCGAGTCGAGCCATTCCAGCTCGTATGGTCTCTGCATGACAATTGGACCCCATGGCATGACCGTTCCACCGATGACTTGATCGCCGAGCTGCAATATGAACTAGGTTCCGCAGAGCTGGCGAAGTATTATCTTTGTAGCAGTGTCTGAATCTTTCGTTGTGGCTTGTTCAAACACCCACTGCATTTGGGGTACCCTAATGGCCGTGAATAAATCAGAAGGCACGGTTGTCCTGCCACAAATCACAATAACCGAGAGAGGGCAGTGATGTCAGTAACAGAGCAGACCTTCAGAATCGGGCTCGAATCTTTGGGTGATCTACGAGCGGACAACCGTGACGACGCGGGAACAAGAATGACGCGGCACAAGGTGAACAAACAAAACACTCCCTTCGGAGGCCCTCACTAACCCTCCTTGCCATTCCCGGGTTCACGCTACACTCACTATGTCGCTCGTCTCAAATACTACGCCCACTGCACCAAGGGTTGTCGAGCCCGGTTTTGCCAAACCTGGCGAACCGATTCTCCAGCCTGACGACGTCAAGTATCCTTGGTACAAAGTGCTGGTTCTGCCGTGGTCCGAGAAGGGATATCGCGAAGTTGAGGTTCGTGACAAGTTGAAAAGAGAAAATCAAAGACGAAAACGTTCACGTTTATCCTGTCCGCTGAGTTTTCAGGACACCAAGAAGCTCATCGATACCTTCGAACCGCTCCTCGAACTCCCGCCGGAGTTTGACCCCTGGTCACAGCCCCTGAAGTATCCACCGCCGAAATTCTATTACGGATGGCCCGTCGATAGCGCGCTCACGCTGGAGTACGCTCGCCAGCTCGACCTAGTCTGCTATTGGGCAGGCACCGGCGCTGTGGAATGCAAGTCCCAAACCGAGGTCGAACCGGACGACCAAGTCAGCGACGAGTGGACCTTGTACGAGGTGGAGCAGTATCTCAAGCCCGTCGTTTCGCTCGTACAGTCGTACGGAGCGCGAAGCTACAAAGATCCTTATTTGCTGGTTTGGTCGCTGTACACCAACTGGACCTCGCCTGCCCGACGTCCAACGACAGAGCAAATCGCGGGGCTGCAGGAAGAACTTGGCTACGAGGAGGGACCGAGGTGGTTTCTGACTTGCGATGTATGATCGCTCCTTCGATGCTTCCAACGTTGTCGCTGGTCCCTTGCCTGCTTTTCCTGCGCGAATGAACGACTCTTGTACCATGTCATCATGCAACACATATGTAACCACCATTCTTAAAAGACATGATTGTTTCGTACTCTGTTCGAGGAGAACGTGTAAGCGGGGCGACAACGGGAGAAAATGATAAGTACGTAGGCAAGAACGCGGCGCGTCCTGCACGTTTTGCCAGATTCTTCGACCGTCACGCTTATACGCACTCGTCAATATCTCGACCTTCTTCACCCGTACCCATTAAGACCGCCATGACGAACGTCGAGCCCAGGGTCGTCTACCCTCATAGCCCGCGAACAGACGAGACCATCCTCCAACCTGACCTGAATCGGCACCCGTGGTACGAATTCGTGGTTCATCCGTGGTCAAACAGAGTGACTCGCAATCTAGAGGTAAGCCACGATCAAAGTAAAAGTAAAGTGAAAAAAAAAAGGCTCGCAAACTGGGGGGCCGTAGAGAACTCACCTCCCGAGACCAGGAAGAGAAGGTGGTAGAAGACACCTTTGACGCGTTCGACGAACTACCGCCCGAGTTCGATCCTTGGTCGGAACCCTTGAAGCGTGCCCCGCCCGAGTTCTTCCTCGGCTGGCCCCTGGATATGGCCCTCGTCCGCGCATATGCCCTCAAGAACGACATGGCGTATTTCAAAAACAGGTACAACGCGGCGGGCGTTAGGATTTCTGGGGGCTACATGCAGGCGCACGAGGTCACGTCGGAGGACGTGCTCAACAAGATCTCGACCTTGACGGAGATCCAGCTGCACCTCCTGCCGAGGGTGAAGATCGAGGAAGCGTACGGCGTGCCGAACGTCGAGGGCCGGTTCGGCGGGCTGTGGTCGCTCTGCTCGAACTGGACGCACCCGGATCGGCGTCCGTCGGAGGAGGAAATCGCCCAGCTACAGGAAGAGCTGGGATATAAGGACAAGCCGAAGTGGCATATGACAACCTTTGCTTGATGCACTGGCCCCCTCGCGCACGCCGCCCGATAATCGAGCAGCATAGTCAGATATATTCTGGTGCCTTATGTACGAAACGCTTGTTACGTTCGTCGATGGGAAGACAACTCGTATTGCCAACCCTACGCAAACACACCTTTCCTCCGGGACTTGAGCGCAACGTAGAAAACAAGGTCAATTGAGAGATTGGCGATAAACTAGCTTGGCTCTCTGTCATGTCCTCGTCGAGCTGCGCACTGGAACGAGATGCGAGAACAAATCATTTTCAATTTCCCGTTCGAGTTGCAATACATTGAGCGTCCAAGCAACGCTGTCCTCGTTCCTTACACCCCATTCCGATCCTTTATGCTCCTCGAAGTTACGACCTAGCGTCCCGTCAGCGAACTATGACCACGCTCGCACACCCGCCGCGGACTCACCGGAACTTGCTAAACTGCGACTCGAGCGCGTCGCCGATCTTGTCCGCCGTGTTCGGGTCCTGTTTGCGCGGGAATCGATCAGCCAAACAAAAAAAAACAAATTGCGGTAGGGGGTCAGGTAAAAAAGGCAAAGGAGACGGAGAGGAGGAAACCACTGACGAGGTTGTAGCCGGCCTTCTGGGCGGCGAACGAGATACCCTTGTCGACCCAGTCCTGCTTGCCGCTGCTCTGGTTGTTGGAAGAGGTGTTGGATGCGCCGTAGGAGGATGTGTTGTTGTTGTTGTTGTTGTCGCTGCTGTTGTTGGACGCGCCGTACGACGACGTGTTGCTGTTGTTGTTGTTGTTGGACGACCCGTAAGAATCGTTGGTGTTGTTGGACGAGCCATACGAATCGTTGTTCGACGATCCGTACGAGTCGTTTTTGTTGTTGTTCGACGAGCCGTACGAGTCGTTGTTGTTGTTGTTCGACGAGCCGTACGAGTCGTTATTGTTGTTGTTCGATGAGCCGTACGAGTCGCTGTTGTTGTTGTTGTTCGACGATCCGTACGAGTCGTTGTTGTTGTTGTTGTTCGACGAGCCGTACGAGTTGCTGCTGCCGTCGCGGTCGCGGTTCGAGGACCCGTAGCTGTCGGCGTTCGACGAGCCGTACGAGTTGGAGCTCGAGTTGTTCAGGGCCTCGTCGTCGCGGAAGTCGCCGCCGCCCGTCGAGCCTTGGCCGTACCCTCCTCCTCCTCCGCCGCCGCCACCGCGTCCGCCGTAGGAGTCGTTGTTGTCGCCCCGGCCGCTGCCGTAGCTGTTGTCGTTGTCGTAGCCGCTCATGCTGATCGAGGTGGAGACGGGTGGTGGATGCGAGTCGTGGGGTGGATGGGTGGGTTGAAAGCACCGACGGATCGAGCCTATTTATGCATTTCAGGGCACCATACGCTGATGAGGAGGAAGAAGCGCGGCACATACCCATGGGCTCGTCCAGGGCGATATAGCGCGATCGACGTCATCCAAGGTTCAATCTCCGGATCTCGCCCTCAAAATGCCAATCTCCTTCCCTCCATACGTGTGTTATCGGAGTCGCAAGAGCGCGCGTCCCGGTGTGGCATCAACGCTAGAAGTGGAACGTGCGCACCGCATATCGAAGAGAAGGATAGAGCCTATGGCGGAATTGGCAGCGGGATACACCACCGGTCGGTGCAGGGATCCGAGAAAGATCGACGAGGAATCACGTCCACGAGGTTTTGAACTTTGAAGGTACCGCCCCGCCGGGAGTACGAGGCCTTCCGATCGCGGGATGCGATGCGAACGACCGAAAGAGATGGCGGCAGGCCCGGCCTACGTTGGGGGAACAGCATGTCCTGTTCTGATTCAGGGGGCGAACGGGGTCTGACGTCAGACACGTGAGTAACATACAGCCATCGTGAGTACAGCCCCAGCGTCCACCTCCGGCGCGAGCGATCAATCGCAATCTATCGTGTCAATTATTGGACGATGATCGACGAGGCGCGTTTGCAGACCAGCGTCGATCGCCTCGCCGGACAACGACCGCGAGGGAGAGCCGGTGAGCGATACATGCATATGCATCGCATGACCCGTCTCGCCAGCACATGGTAGACCGACGTGCACCACCTCAAACGAGTAGCACATAAGAACTTGTGAAGATGACGTCGTCGAGGTAATGGGTTGCGTGTAGTAGTAGCGCTACGATTTAAGTATCGCTGTTACGCGGTTCCATGTTCATCCGAAGCTTTTGCGAGCGACAAGGCTGTAAGCAGGACGCTGAGGATACAGCGGCGCCACAGCCTGAGCGAGACACCAAGGGTACGATATGTGATATGCATCCAAACTCATCGTGACCGTAAACGAACGATAGTGAACACAAAAGAAGTGATGCAAAGAGAGAGAGAGAGAGCTGCGTATCCAAAGGTCCGTAAGCTACTAAGCTGTCCTTTTATCAGTCAGATACCGTACTATGTTACCACCGACGGGGGGAGGCGCGCCAGCACCCCCCTCCCCTCCACCACACCACAGAGTCTATGCAACGCAACCCGAACAACGATCACCTCCGCGATTCGTAGTACGAATCGTACCCCTGCCCCTGGTGCTGCTGGTGCTGCTGCTGATACAACGGTGCCCCACTGCCGACACTACTCGGCCTCGGCGTCGCATACGGATCCTCGTCCCTATACGGCCCCCCCAAACTCGCCGTGCTCACGTTCCCCTGCAGCGGCACAAACGCGCTGCTATCGCTCGTCCTCAATCCCCCATACTTCCCGCTCATCCCCGGTCCCATCGGCACCGACGTCGGCGCCGCCGCCGACGACATCGCGTACGCCGGCGCCGAGGTCGCCGCGCGCGCCGCGCGCCGTCTCCGCGCGACGCAGATCCCGATGATCGCGCCGAGGACACCGACGGCGGCGACGCCCGCGACGATCCCGCCGATGATCGCGCCCGTGTGCGACCCCCCCTCGGTCGTGCCCGACCCGGACCCGGACCCGGACGACGTCGACGAGCCGGACGCGGTCCCCGACGCCGAGTCCAGCCGGACGCTCGCGGGCAGCACCGCCTGCGCCGCGGTCGGCTGCGCGCCGACGCTGCCCGAGCCGACGAGCACGCTCGTGCCGTTGCTCGGGATCCCGTTCACGGTCACGAACAGCAGCGCCGGGCCGGGCGTGAACAGGTTCGGGTTCGGCGGGACCTGCGCGACGTGGAGCGTGATCGAGCCGTCCGAGTTGACGGTGTAGGTGTTGTTGAGCTGCAGGTAGCGCTGGCCCATGTTCATCCCGTGCGTCGTCCAGCCCGGGCGGACGAGCGCGACGGTCGTGTTGTCCGCCGCGTCGTTCGCGGCGCCCGAGTAGGACGAGGCGGGGACGGTGATATCGAACGCGGCGCCGCCGTAGGAGAGCGTGGTGGGCATGCCGGACGGGGAAGGGCGCGTGGACGCGGCGAAGTAGGGCGGGTAGAAGATCTCGGCTTGGTAGGTCGTCGGGAAGACGGTGGAGGTGTTGACGTCGACGTTCGGGTTCGAGCCGGCGATGAGGACGGAGGCGTCGGGGAGGAGGAGCGCGGAGGAGTGGTACAGGCGCGGGATGTTGGACGTGTCGAATCCTTCGTTCGTCCACCGCGAGCCCTTGGGTGCGTCGGGGTCGTAGAGCGCGGGTGTGCCGACGGGGCCGGACGCGAGCGACATGCCGAAAGGCATCTCCGAGTAAGAGGTGGTGACGAGCGTCTGGGTAGAGTAGCCCGCGGTGCCGTTCACGCCGCCGTTGAAGACCATGAGTTTGCCGGTGGGGAGGATGATGAACTGGCCCATAGTCCTGCCCTCGATCATGTCGTCGTCCTGCTCGTAAGCGACGTCTGTGTTGAACGTTCCGTCGGCCTGCTCGGGCGTGATCCGCTGGCAGTCCTTAGACGCGGGGTAGTCCCAGGTGTCTATGAACGGCCAGGAGTAGTTGCCCCACGCGTAGTCGGGCATGTCCGAGCCGCCGCAAAAGATCACGGTCGGGGTGTAGTTGTTTGCGGGCGTGAGGGGGAGCATGGCGGTAGCGCCTGAGGCGGGGTACACGCGGATGACCTTGCCCGGCATGTCGGGCAGCGGCGTCTCTTGGTTCTGGTCGTAGTCCCATAGCACTGTATATGCACGTGAGTATATGCGTCCCGCTCGCGAAGGGAAGCAAGTACGCACCGGTAGAGAAGTTGGCCTGGACCAACATCTTGCCCGACGGCATCAGGAAAGAGTGCGGGTACGCGTTGAGACCGGAGGTGGCGACCATGAAATTCATCTGCTGTTCTTGACCCCTGCTCGGGAAGAACTCGTACGTAGGGTTCGCCGCGCCGCCCTCGAACGCGGGGTCGGTGTTGGGATAGTTCCGGTTGATGTACCCGCCGTTGACGAATCCACCGATGATCACGATCGAGCCGTCCGCGAGCGCCTCGGCGGTCGAGTACCATCGCTGGCTCTGCATGCTCAACACGTTTGGGTCATCGTACCAGCCACAGCTCGCGTTCCCGTTCAGCACGGTCTGATCGGCGTTGATCGTCGCGGAGGAGCAGGGGTTCAGTATCCGGATCGACTTGGTGCCGTCGACGTCCATGTAGGTGTCGTCCCACGCGCCCGAGCCGGCGTTGTTCCGGAGGGAGCCGATGTTGCCGCCGGGCCCGATGGCGCCGTTGCCGCCAAAGGTGACGAAGGAGCCGTTGGGGAGGTGCATGCCCGAGGAGCAGAAGGCGTTGGTGGTGACGTCCATCGCGGTCGCTTTGCGGGAGGCGATGTCGTAGATGGAGGCCCAGGCGGGGTGGCCGTTGATCTGCGCAGCGTTGCCCTCGACTTTGTCGAGGATGTAGACCTTCTCGTCATTCCCGAGGAACATCTATAATTTCAAAAGGGAGGAGGGTTCGTGAGTATATATGCGCGATTTCGCAAGGCTTAATGATATGACGCACCATCATGGCGCTGACGAGGGTGTTGCCGCCGTCAGCGAAGGTACCTGCTAGCGAGGACGCGGCTGATGCCGGTGTTGTAGATGAGGCCAGCCATGCGGCCAGCAATGAAAGGGTCGGTAGCATGGGTCGTCGTATGGGTCGAGCGCGTCGTCAATCAGGAAAAGTTGTTGTGATGCAAGGTGCCGAGCGAGATATTATGGATTGCGGGGTGTAGCGTAGGCTGTCCTGGAGATGGTCGGGGGAAGGGGAAGAAGAGGGGAGTGGGAAGGAAAGGATGGGAGAGAGGTGAAAAGGGAGCGTGTTGTTGTGAACGAGCGTCGTCTTGGGTGGTGATCACCGCGTGCGGGACGTTGGCCTCTGGCGTTATATAAAAAGGTGGCAACTGTCTCCCCCGCGCGCCTACACGCGAGCCGAGGACCCCAGAACTCGGCATCGACGGTCTTATTTTTGCCTCCGCGTCTGCCGCGCCGTTTTGCTCAATGGATCTTCCGAGCCGGCTGTCTCTATTCGCATCGTTCTCCAAGTATATACAACGTGTCGTCGCTCGTGTGTCTCAGTGCTTTTTAGCTTGCAATAATGAATCGAACATCGAATGGTAGCGCACGACGCGGCGCCGTCGCTTCAGCTAGCAGGCCCCGGGGTCCGCCGGGCGGGCTGGCCGACAAAGGCCAAATCCAGCCGTGTCTCGACGACTCTCCCCACCGCCGCCGAGCCCGCAATCGTCCCCGCTTCTCCGTTACCGGGCTCAGCGAGAACGACGGTGCGTCGTGGTGGCACGACTCCAAGCCTTCAAGTAGTGCCTTTGCAATGACCATTCCTTATCAACCGCCAGCTGAACGAAATCGACCGGCGCTTTCATTGGCGTGTATAGCTTTTGGCAGATCGTCGTGCAACGTTACCTTCCCCATCTGTCGCTTTGTCTCCCGCCTCTGTTACACTTGCAGGCGATTGATCTCGTCAGTAGACGATAAATGATGTGTCCCTCGGTCGACCACCAGTACCCGTTAGCCGTGGATATAGCCTCGAACAAAGCTCTCGGTAGTATGCGAACGAGAGAGATCGTATGATCCCGACTGCTCTACCAATCCCCGATGCGTGCCACATTTGTTATCCGCCACGGTTCCTCCAGGCCAACAGGACTCATATCCCCCTGAGGCCAGGCCAAGATAAACTCTGGCATGGGTCGCGCGAGGAGGGACTACGACGTGGTCCAGAATCTCGCAAACGTTGCGTGCACGGCTTGAGGAACGTTGGGTGGCTCATCACGGCGAGCTCTCTGAATCTCAGAGTGGATGAGATTCTCGATCGGCTTCGATGGACGAGCGGCGCAGAGAGGGCATCATGTCGAAGGCTGTCACTGGTTTTTTTGCGGAGGAGAATGAAAACTCAGAACAACCACTGAGATGATACACGGACGATTCGAAGACAGCGCAGGGGATCCAGGGGCAAAAGACCCCAGGAAGTTTACTAGAGCATCAACGAGGGCGTATCGGTGACTTTAATCGAGGTTTCAATCTGTTGGAAGGTCGTTTGTATCTCGATTTCGATACTATTATAGTCCTCGCTGAACGATTGGAAGTTGTGTGTGAGCTGAAAAACGTTTTGACAGACAGCTGCGACTGGCCGAAGTGGTATACGCTAAGTTCTGTTCCTTCTGAAACAGGTTATTTGCGTGATGCAGTACTCTGTACGGTCGTTGCTTGAGCTTTCGGAGGGTGTGCGACGACAGTGGTCCACGCCCAAGCTTTACGCCTCGCGATGAGCTCGTGCATGAGTGAGCTGGCACGTGGTATGTATATATGCGCGCCTCGGCGAATCCTGGCTCAAAATCTCCATCCGTCACTCTCTGGCTTGCCATACGCACCGAACCTCTCTCAGGCTACGAGAGTTGTGTGTCTCCAGCTTCGCTGAAGTGGTCTGATGATAACTACGTCTTCGTGAGCACCGATCAACTAGTATACGATCCGTACTTGTCATTTTCCCTTTGATCACCCAGGCTACACTCGATCCATACTAAGATTGACGGAATGGACCGTATCGATGAACAGATTCAGGAAGTCCTCGAATAGATGCGGTCTCTAGCCGCCAGCTTCGCAGCTACCTCTAGAAGTGCTCGCAACCATTTTCCGCCTTTGTATCCCCCCAGCCTCGACTCGCGATCCCGGCTTCCCATCAAGTCATACCTTCTCCCAAGTTTGCCGAAGTTGGCGAGCGCTGGCGTTGGCGACGGCTGGCCTTTGGACGTCAGTTCCTCGGACCACTCTGCAGCTCACCGAGCTATTCGTTTCCAGGTCCAAGAACGCGCCCCTTGATTACTACTACGTTGAACCTGACGAGGATAGTTCAGACAATGCTGCGCTCAGGATCGCGATGTGTGGTCTCAGTCGCATGCGTAACCCCTGCATCTGCGCGCGGGGGTGGCGGGTCTTTCCTTGACCACTAGATACCTCTCAAATCCCGCGCCATCACTCGTCGAGTGTCACATAGATGTAAAGCGCACGCTGCAAATTCCGCATAATTTCCTCGGCTTCAACGCTCCTCGTCTGAGCAGCCTCGCCATCTCGCACGCCTCGTTCAAGTGGTCAACGATGCACTGCCCCTCGCTAGTATGAAACTTGACAAAATTGGAATTCTGGCGGATGCCCTGGAAGTCTTTTCCTTCCGGCAACGAGTTGGTCCTAGCGCTTCGCCTAATGCCCTCTTCATTGGCCTGGCTCAGCTCCTCGAATCCCGAGCTCCGTATCCGCCACGGAAGATTTGCGACAGGTCGCATCCCTGGAGAATTTTACGTACCTTGGATTGGCCGGTTACGGTCCTCGCGTCATATGCCCTCGAGCATCTCAAGGTGCCTAAAACTGCGTCCTTGGTATTCGAGCTATACAGCCTTGAAGCGACGTGGAACGCAAGGCCGTTGGTCACGTTTCTCGAAAACCAGCATACCCCCCGAGTCGGCGGACCCACTGTGAGGCGACTGGAGTATGAGACTGTGTTAACGCATGTGCACGAGCTCTGCGTGTACTGGGAATTCCAGGCAACCACCCACGAGACCCCCGTCCTTACGCATCACCTCGAGAACAGCGACGCGACCTTGTTTGACGCTTTAACCTGCTTCGTCTTAATGACCTCGAGTCCCTCGCCTTCAGCCTCGACCATATGGAATATGACCTGGAGGTCCTGGAGACCATCCTTGACCAGCGCGAGAAGGTCACCGATCTTACGCTCAGAGGCTATGCACCGACCTACGCCATTTTGCCCCTCCTCAGTCCCCTGTCAGACAGCCCAGTCACGCTACCACAGCTCCGGCGAATATTCCTGGACATGCATGATCACGAAGTACCCGATGAAGATGAAGTCGGCTTCTTGGAAGAATTGATGGCCGAGCGCGCGTTGGAACTCGTCATCCAAAACGCCTCAAGCGTGGATCACACCGCGCTGGCCCTCCACCATTGGAAACGTCCGAATTGCAGAGTCGACAGATACGCCCAAGTGACGGGTACTTGTGTCCTTAGGAGTATACCAAGAGTATACAGTATGCTCTTGAGGACAGAGGTCTGCGCATTCCGAAGGTCCCTTGAATGCAAGAGATGCAGGACAGAACGCAGCGCGACGGGACCGTATGTAATACGTCATGGAATACTGCAAATACAGCGCATACACGATGCGATGCCGGAGAGAATGATCCAATTCGCTGGCCTGCCCGAACGTACGCGGCGAGCGGCCATGTACGGTGAAAACCGTACGCTGTATCGTCCACGACTGGTGCATCGGTTGGCTGTGGCCACGGCTTCTTGACGTAATTTATATAAGCGGGCCAGCAACAGCACGTATGTTTACTCCAAGAAGTCTACGGACGAAGACAGTAGCAACGGTTTAACAGCGGCAGCAGAGGGACGGGAGATACGATAGGTGAGAGACAACCTACCGGAGGAACTACATACGTGATAATCCGCCCCATCAACCTGGCTCGTCTGGTACCCCTCGATAGCTGTTAACATCAAGTCGTCTGCAATCAACAAAGAAGTGTTACTCGCTGCGGAGGAAGGCTAGTAACATGATAGCCTGAAGCAATGTTTCTGTGGGGATTCTAGGCAGATTTCCTTGACCCGAAACCGGCTGTTTGGGTATATTCCTGTTCAATAACTTGAGACAGTGATCACTACGTGTATTGTAAACCACTATCTACCACACACGACACAGCTCCAAAGTGAGATACAGACACAGCAGACCGCAGAGCGGACAAAAACAAACAATGCCGCGGTGATCATCAGGACGAGGGAATAAAACCGATAACTAATTGTACAGTGGAACACATTTCTCTCACGTCAGAGGAGAGACCGATACAGGCAAGGGTACGGGTACATCACGAGAAGGTTACCTCATATTCGTGGCGGAAACTCGCGCATTGGACATTCGTGTATCTATAGCCT
Organism: Punctularia strigosozonata HHB-11173 SS5; assembly: GCF_000264995.1. NCBI lineage: Eukaryota > Fungi > Basidiomycota > Agaricomycetes > Corticiales > Punctulariaceae > Punctularia > Punctularia strigosozonata. The sequence continues at coordinate 338,358 of NW_006767448.1, read as the reverse complement.
ATACGCGCCGCATTTCCTCGACGGTGACGAACTCATTCCCCGATCCGCAGGTTTTTTGCCTGTAACAAGCACGGTCGCGCCGGCTGAGCGTTTATTGCTTTATCCATCCGGAAGCCAAACCTCTCTCGAAGGGAAGCATAGAAGTGTGCTCCGATTGGTACATCGTCGAAAAGAGAATGCGGGGGAGGTTGTGGCCGCGAAAGGGCCCACAGATCGGGATCGGGTAAAGTGGAGCATGGCGGCAGGGAGTTGTGAGCTGCCCCCCTGGAGGGGGCGGCCCAGGGTGCATTGGCGATGGCATCGATGGGCATCCCAGAGTAGGGGTCAAACGCCTCGGGCTCATGCTGCCGATCGGAAGCGGATTCGAACCATGCGCGAGGTTGCAGCGTAGGGACGGGAGAAGCGGGCGACGATACACCGAGCGGCCATCTGTATGGAATGCTCGCCTTGAGAGAGCGTGCGAGTTGCTTCCTCAAGTCGATCGCCGGGTGCCGAGGGCGAGCGGCCCA
>NW_006767448.1:305920-337053 GCF_000264995.1 Punctularia strigosozonata HHB-11173 SS5 | reverse complement strand
GGTAAAGTGAGCATGCGCAGGAGTGTGAGCTGCCCCCTGAGGGGGCGCCCAGGGTGCATGCGATGGCATCGATGGGCATCCCAGAGTAGGGGTCAAACGCCTCGGGCTCATGCTGCCGATCGGAAGCGGATTCGAACCATGCGCGAGGTTGCAGCGTAGGGACGGGAGAAGCGGGCGACGATACACCGAGCGGCCATCTGTATGGAATGCTCGCCTTGAGAGAGCGTGCGAGTTGCTTCCTCAAGTCGATCGCCGGGTGCCAGGGCGAGCGGCCCATCTTCTCGTAGATGGCCAGCGGAGTCGTCTTGTGCACGTTCTGAACGTGCCGTGTATGGCAAGAGGACGTCAAGCTCGTCCAGCCGCAGCCTTCGATAAGGCAGTCGAACTTGACTAAGCCGGTGCTAGGGTGCAACCGTTAGAAACGGCACCAGGGATAATGGAACGTGGCTCACTGTAAATTGACGTGCTCGTTGAGAGCGCTCTGGTGGATGGTAACAAACTCACAGCCAGGCCAAAGGCAGAGGCACATGCTGTAAGGCGCCGTGTCAGATGTTGCGTCAAGTGACCGCTGTAACAGATACGTACAATGGCTTTTTGGCGTCATCCTGGAGATGTGTTTTCTTGTGCCGTATGTACGCGGATTTGACAGCAAACCCGCAATGGCAGTACAAGCATCTGAACGGTAGGATTGGCGGTAGCGGATTCTACGGAGGGATCAATACAGGGGGCCGACGTCGAGGCCGCGAACGCCACATACTACTCTTTTCCGTCCGGGCTTCAAGCGCTGCTTGCCAGAACGACAGGTTTTAACCATGATAACCGTGGCAGGGCGGCGTAGAACTGTGAATAGGAGGCGAGGGGACGATGGGGGTGGTCGACCTGGCTTTGACGATTTATGTAGGCAATCGAGCGGACCAAGCTGTACAGGACCCTGAGTTCCCCCTCGTGCTTATTTCGTCGATTCGTGAGTCGACAGCTTGTATCGATGGAGAGAGTTCTCATCGGCTCTGTACCAGAGGTCCTGAAAGGGGGCTGGCAGGGCAAACAGCATCTCGGAATATCAGCGTGCGCAAAAATCGGTTGGAAAAGGGAACGCTCGACGAAGCCTGTCGGGCGAACCTATTCCATCGAGAGTTCTCGTGCACCTGCAGAACGGACGGCAGACATGACCACGCGGCATCGCTCGCCTCGCCTTTCGACTGCGGCGGAGCCAGAGCCACGTCCGATGCAACCCCATATCCCCCCTGTTCCGAACAGCTCACGCTGATCAGAAGTTCTTGAAATTCCCCGACGTCGTCGGTGTGAAAGGGCCAGATGCGAACGTCTGATAAAGTTCGTGGGGCATTATCTGAAACGCTTCGCAAGAAGAAGAGGTGAAATACAACAGGACGCGGATGCGATGCGACCACGGCGCTTATACTCCGCGAAATGCTGGCGAACCTGGCGTACTATAATGATGACGGAGCGGCAGGAAATGACAGTAGGTTGAGGTAACGGTGTATCGTCGTGGCGGAGTGCGAGTCGTCGATACCGAGAAGTCCACTATGACCGCATAAATTAGCGGGTCTGACTCGTCGCGCGAGTGCGAAGTACCACCTTAGCCAGAACCTCACCCACGGCATAGGACCCCGCAAGCTCCGGGAGCACTATAGGTCCTCGTGTGAGCACGATCGTCGAGAGCGGCCGATGGGACAAAGGTATCCTAAAAAGTACAGCATCAACCACGAGGAAACGACATAGTGATCGATTGTGGATTGAGGTAAACCTCGCCTCGCTTGCCGCAGTGCTTCTTCGACGCCGCCCAGATCAGCCGGCGCGTCCGCCGAAATAACAACGACCAGGTACGACCGGCATTGAGCGAGCGCCGGAAACCCTCCCCAGCGAGCCGGCATGTTCACCTCTCGCGTAGGCTTGTCTATGGTGGACTTCATGGTTTGGCCCTCCACGAGCGGCGCGAGAGGCCTTTGGGTGAAGCACGATGAGGGCCACAGTTTTAGCCCGTTGATCTGTGACCGCCACAGAAACCGACCGTCAGACAAAACGATACAAGCCACTCAATACATACCCACCATGTTCCAAGTGCTGGGCGCAATGCACGGCCCGTTTCACGACGACCCGACTCGCGACCGTGTTACTGCGTCTGTGATCCAATGAAACCTGAGAGGTTGGCAAACACGATGAATCTTCAGGCCACCAAAGGAACGTTCGTATGAGCACCAACGACCTGCGTGTAGCGAGACCACTGACCTCACGAGACCTGTAGGCCGAAGCAGACGACGACGACAACATACCCCATCTCGTGCGACGTCGTCTTCCGCCGATAAGGCCGTGGCTCGCCACTGAACCAGTTTGACTTCCCGTCTTACCACGAAGTGGCTTGGAGTGGTGGTCGTTGACGTGAGTTTCTCTTCAACAATGATCAGAGGAATGAGTCGCTCATATGCTCCGTGGACGAAAAGTGCGACCCAAGACAGGCTCGCAAGGATCGTCTGGACGACAGCGCCAACACTCAGCATATGGTCATGAACTCGCTCGACACTGCAACGCAAGAGCCCATGGTCGCTGAATCCCGAAACAGCGTGGTTAGTAAGCTCCAGAGGCCGCAGCACGGCGACGTACCTTCTTCGCGAGCTGATGTCATGTAGATGCAGTGGTATGAGGTCCACGACAGCGAACTCTGCGATGGCTTCCTTGCACGGTGGATTGGCATTTTCGACCACAGGTTTATCAGACGTCATGAAGAGCATCTCTCGTTCAAGACTTCGTGATATAGGCCGAGCACAAGGTCGATGTATTGGATCACCGATACTTGCGGCGTAGCTGCATACTTCGAGTGACGCGTGGCAACTAGGAGCGCCGGCAGCCGGAGGTCATCGGACGTGCACCAAAGACGGGTATGACCGACGTACTCAACATACCCTCGTCTTCACTAATCGCCCCTCTCCCAGACCGTTCACTATTTGCCGATCGCTGATACGCGATGCTCTTCAAGTAGATCCACCCATATCTGGCCCCTTGCGCCCCGTCGACTGTGCTGACCGGCAAGCTGCTGGCGTCATGACGCGAAGGGACATCGAGCACACGTTAATGCCTGATAGTTGGTGAATCACCATCTCACAACGACCGACCCCTTCGCCATTTGCGCGAGAGTTGTCCTTTGGAAGAGGGGACTGCGCCCGTCGATCAAGACGCGGCATTTCCGTCGTCGACGTAAGTGTTGTCAGCCGAGCTCTGGTCAAGACAATAGATGACGAGCATCAAGGGAACTTGGTATACTGATTGATTGGTTTCCGGATATCCTGAACACAGCTGGAGGAGTCGCAAAGCCGCAAAGCCCTCCGCTGCAGGCCGGCGCCAATTCTCCCCCCATGTGGTCACCTGACCGAGCGGTGTGGAGTTGTGAGTTTTGAGCGCCTTTGTTCCTTCCGTTCTGTGAGCCAGTCGCATCCGTCGCATGGTGCACATCATCGACGTCTATGCTTTCTTAGGATATCACGACGACGGCGTCAAACTCGGACAACGTAGCACCGTCATAACAAAGGCCTTTCTCGGTCTGGTCGCACTGTCGTCGAGTCAATCGTCCTGCATCAAACTATCCATATGCACGGCGTTATTGCTGCCCGCTAGTCTGCAGTATGCTTGCACCCACGCGCGCGGACGCATCGGATGGACTTGCGTTGAGATGCTTTTCCATCACTAGTTCGTCGGGCTTCCATCCTGTGTACGTCTGCGCTTAACGGTTGACCGAAGACACCGTTTCCTCTGGCTATCTGTCGTATAGCAGAGTCCGTCTAAGTACTCGCGCTTGTTCTACACTTATGGAAATACATCGCAGACGCCCTCCCTTCTGCATGACCATCGCTTCCCACTCTGTCCACCTTGAGGCATCATAGCGTGTACCTACTCAAAATCTCGTCAAGAATAGCGCACAGTCGCTGAGTATCGGTACCTTGGCTCTCGGATCGGGATGGCTCAAGCGCGCCCAGTCGCTCCAAGATGACTCGGATACCTCAGTTCCGAAGCAGGTACGTCAACGGCTGAACGACATTATTTGTTTTACTTTGCGAGCATAGACAGAGACAGTGGCAACGGTTTTTGAGAGCAGCGCAACTACCAGAGCGACGGGAGATACAGTAGATAGGAGGGGAGGATATTACGACGGATCCCGACGCTCAAGACCCATTACAGAGGCACGAGATAACAATGCAAGGACGGAGACGATAACAGTTCATGACGCGTCGTGTATGGCGCCCAATATCCTTTTGCGTTCGTTGGCTCGCTGATGACACATCGAGGCAGATCGTCGGTTTTCTCGATGCCCGATCGTCACGGGTGGGTGGGCATCCGGTAGTGCGACACGCCTTGGCGCTGCCCACAACAGGGTGCCTCCTGGCGCGCGTACGAATGGCTCCATGGGAAAAAGCAGGAGACGTTATCCCGGCGGCCTGCTAGGTTGCAATCCACCGCGTTGAAGGGGATCGGACTCGCCTGAGGTCGAGGAGGAGGCGGGCACCACGACGCCGGGTCCATGATCGAGGAGCAGGGAGGAAGCACGACCTGCTCGGCAGCCCTCGGGGAGGGGGAGCAAGTGCTGGACGGCACGTCGTTGCGGGACTGTGCGGGCGCGGCGGCACGGATCTTCTCGTCGGACCATGTACAGGGACGAAGGGTCGGAACCAGGTAGCGAGGACGAGGCTCGACGTCGTCGAAGGTCACCGTGGGCGATGGCGATCTTGGAGCCTTCACAGGGCAGTCTTCGACCTCCTCAAGACGCTCGTCGGAGGGCTCGCGCGGGAGTGGCCAAGGAATCTCGTCGATCTCACCCCTCTGGATCTTGTCGTAGATCGGATGGGACCTCCGACCGATGGACCGGTACAAGGCCGTCGGCCTGACTTTGTGCTTTTTCTTGCAACGCCGCGTGTACGTCGACGGCATGTTGCCGTCGAAGTCGCACCCTGGAACCAGACACCAATAGAGGATAGGGGGCCATCCGCTAACGAGTGGATGAGTCTTCAAGTTGGAATGCATGCGGAGAAAGCATCGCGTACTGGTCCGCGGTCATATGATACCGTAAGTTTGACGCTTGTAGCACCGCACGCTTGCACCCTTCGACTGGGCATTTTATCAAACTGCACCGTGCAGGAATTCCTTCAGTATCTTACCCGGGTCAGAGGAGAAGGGCACTCACTGAAGCGCCTTGTTATGCACTTTCTTGTGCCGTCCCAGGTCGTTACTCCGATTGATCACCGTGTCGCATTCGGGGCACCGTACAGGCTTTCTGGAGTTCTTCTAGCGTGGCGTAAATCGTCGGATCCAACGTCGTGAAAGCACGTATGACGCACCGCCTTTTGGATCCTATGAACGGCGGACTTTCTGCGAGAAGCAGCCGTCTGGGTGCGCGAGCGTGCCATCGAGGAGGAAGAAACCGAAGGCCGAGTCGCTCCAAAACCCGTCGTCTTGGCCTCTCCGTTTCATCCTGACGCTTTAAGAGAGCAACCGGCCGTGAGGCGAAGCTGTCGAAAGGACCCGAGCCTTTCGCACGCGGTCCAGCAGAACGTTCCGACTATCGTTTGCTTCTGGCGCGAGCTCGAGAGGACCCCGGTGTCGGTCGAGACGCGAAGTGTTGGAGCGCAGAAGCTCGGCAAACCCATCCGAAAAGGAAACGTTCCGCGCAGTCTTCCGAGATGGCCTGCACCATCAATCGGCGGCACATAGAGACCATAAGGACGGCGGAGGGTGCCTTGCGGGATACCTTGTCTAGATTAGGACGCGTTGCGTCGCGATCAGGAAGGCGCCTGGCGCCGTACATACTTCAATCTACCCCTGCTCTGTCGAAGCTTCGCGGCGGAGATCCAAGAAAAATTGCCGCTGCGGAATAGACCGCCACTTGTCACCGTATGACGGACCCTTTGACTGGCCTCGAGGTGCTTAACGGCAGGCACACGAAGTGGCCTGAGGGGGGTGCTGCAATCAGGACCGCGTGAAGGTTTGAAATCCTGCCACAGCGACTGCCGAAGCAAATTTTTCGCGCCGCCGAGGACCAAGGTCGAATGCCTTGTCGTGCTCCCTGAACAGCATTTCAACCCATTTCGCGTACAAGTCAACAATCGGCCTCGGTTTCGTCGCCCTGAAGAATCACCGTGAGTATCGCGTTCTTGACTCGCCGCGCTGCCGCGAAGCGCTCATCCAACGTGGCATCACCTCAGAAGTCCTTCTTAGCTCCGCTGTACGAATACAAGAGCTCTGCGTGTGTGAAAGTAGTCTCTAAAACAGCCGATTTGGGAAAGGGCAATCTCTCGAAGCTTAAGCCTAAGCAGAGCCAAATATCAGAGAACACGACATTTGATCGAACACGTCCCGAAGCTTGCTGCACCTTCACACGCCTCTGGTAGGGCACCCAGACCCGGCGAAGACATCGGCCGGCGCTCAGATGGTCGAGTGCAAGCGCATCCAGCCTATTGCGACATCATCCCTTGTGCAGGTCACGACACCGTAGTAGACACGAGCGTTGAAGCTCGTTATTCAATATAATTCCCGTTCATCACGATACGGCACGGCATACGGAAAATACAACGCATACACGGCAGTAGAACGAGGAAGCGACGGGAGATATCACAGGTGAGACGGGAAGTAACTACGATGAATACCGACGCTCACGGTGTATTCCAGAGACGCGACACGATAGTGCGGAGACGGAGATCTGAAAAGTCCATGGCGCGTCGTGTATGGTGCCGAAGATGATAATAGAACGAGTGGATGGCTGATGGCACCAGGGAGCATCGAGGGAGAGCATTGCTGTTCGGGACGACAAGAGGTCAAGCGCCGGTGTGCGTCCGGTAGTGAGACGCGTTCTGGCCTGGTCCGTAGGCGGGATCCTCCTGACCCCCGTGCGCGAAAATTGACGGGAACAAACGAACAAGGATCTCGCGGAACTCGCGGCTCGCTGCGTCGCAGCTCAACTTCCTGATCGGAGCAACCGGCGCCACGGGTCCAGGAGGCGGTGGGCACCACAGCGCGGGGTCAAATATCGAAGAGCAAGGAGGCAGGACGATTTGCTCGGCCGGAGTCGTGAGATGGAAGGAGGAAGGGCCGGGGGTAGGAGCTGTCTTCGAGGGGAAGGAGGGAGCGCAGGAGGGAGCAGCCGTCTTCGTAACGTCCATCGGCCTAACCGCCATCGGATGTATATAGGCTTTGCTCTCTCGGCTGTTTCACCAAGGGTTAGATACGGGAATACCGAATGCTATTGATCCCTTACTGAGCGATAGCGATGTGCGCTTCGACGAATTCAATCGTCCCTTCGAACTCGCACTTTGAGCAGAACACCATCCTAAGCGGACGCGCACGAGAAATCAGCGAATAACAACACCCGCTGAGTTGGCCCGTGCTCACGTATATGCGCAAACGTTGAGTGAGTAACTCGCGACGGGACGTTGCGCGCACTCGATCGCTTCCCTATGAAACTTCTTATATCAGCGGCGAGTCGTTCAGGTCCCGAGCTTCTGTGAAGTACCAGTTCGAACTGCGTCCAGGCGAACGAGACGTGCGAGAGTCTGGAAATATTACGGGTGAAGGAACTGTCGTTACAACACGTTCTGAAGGCTTCGACGAACTAACATGGGACATTTGGCCAGGAGGCGTCGGCGATAGGAGAGCCTGTCGAGGCTTCCGATTCGTTGATCGCTAACGAATGGCTCTTTCGACGTGGAATACACATGAGCGGCTATTTCCCGGAATCGGAGTCGCCCTCCACGGCGAGCTGGGTTAGGTAGGAATTTGGGAGCTTTATTCGAATCTGCCGTGAAATGAACAAGTATCGGACGTACTTGACCGAGACGAGACGTGCCGTTTGTTCTGAATCGTGGAGACCGACGTCGCGATGTTCCGAGGCGACTGCGTCGGAGTTCCACAGCTCACCCCTTCTACCGCGTTGCCGATCGACTCTGCCCTTTTCGTACCATCGTTAGACCTGAGGCGAACAAGGAATATATTTCATACGTATCGTCCGGATTTGGCACACCGCGGTCCACTGATATTGACACCGGACGGTGGTACACATACCGACGGGCTAGGCTACGAAGAGGTCACGGAGAATACCGTCAGGGTTCCTGACCAATCGTAACGATCTCCCCTTGACTCGTCGTGTAACCGCAGGGAATCCCTTCGTCTCCGTATGGAGTTATATTGCACTCATGGGGCCTAGCCAAAGTCCTCCGGCTGCTCCGACGGTATAGCAATACCTCGTGTACGGCTTATCGTCCAGGAGGGCGAGGAATCGGGGTCCTGTATGGAATGGAGCATCGAAGATCAGAAACGATATTATAATCGACCCGGAACCGGAAGCGAACCCACCACGCCCACCACAGCCCTCCAAGGCGGCACCCAGACCCTTCGCCCCATCCGCCCCATCCCAGCGACCCGGGTGTACTTCGAGCCCCCCGGTGCATCTGCCACCGTCGCGAAATGCCCTTATCCCTGAGCGCCCTTCCTCCCCTCCGCCTCCACCTGTCGGTGTAGTCAGCGACTCAGTCTTGAAGAGATAGGCGTCACGCCACCGAGTGAAATCGTCGCTGGTGCCGGAGGTCAACCGTCTTCCCATGACCGTAAGCCACAGAATCACCAGCATGCAGCTAGCAAATGACTGAGGGATCTGTGTTAGTGCAGGACGCCATGGCCAGCGTCAACGCACCCCAATGCGTGTATCTCAGGCCGCCGTAGGCTGCTTACCCGGGACGGCCCGTCTCGACGTAGGGCCGGTACAGCCAGAGACTGAAGCGTAAAGATACGACGGCGCCATTCAACCAAGACCAACCATTTACCCCGTTCCCCATACGCCACTGGCCACTCCTATAAGCCGCGGAGCCGCCGACATAATGCCAGAACATAACTGATAACTCTGTGTCAGGAGCCACTTAGGACACGGTGGCCAGCGTCGACGTACCAGTACATATCGTAAGTCGCGAATACACTGTGTCGCTCTCCGTCGGATGTCAAAGGCACGCTAACCAGAACGTGTCGTCGTTAGGGAACCACCCACGATGTAGTAATCGCAAGGATGTAAGGATCGAGTAAAAAAATTGGTACGATTTCACATCCGTGAAATCAAACCAGTTTTTTTTCTCATCCAGTACCCACAGGTTGCTCTTGACTGATCCTTCCAGGGTGCAAAGCTACAACATGATGCTGTTAATAGAGGTGAGCAAAATGTTTGGTGGGGTCTAAGATACAGAAAGTGACGCACACAGGCAACAGAGACCTTAGGACAGTGCTGTCTTGGAGCGATGTCGGCGTCGTCGCAATGTTGGAAGCAGCCCGCGCAACCAGCAGCAGCCGCTTTCACGTACGCGTAGGTGAGTTTTCGACGATGTTCGCGTCCCGTTAATTGAGCCCTGCGTATATCGTCTAGGTTCGCCAGAGGTTGCTTTGCACGCAAGGTATCAGATCCATCGTCAAGACACTACATCGTTGCACTCCGTGAGGAACGCGTGCATACGTTACGAGTACGCTGACGGCCCTCCGACAGCACTATCAAGTCGCTTTCGGTGCCCATCCGGGTCTCTTCGCGTTGACGACCTATACCGACCACGGAGGTCGTTCGGAGGCGTCGCTTCTGCGACCACATTAGAAGATACCAGCGATCGTCAGAAACGATTACACACCAGACGTCAGTTCCGACAATATGCATCCGCGCCTTCCCCCACTCTCATCCGACATCGCGGAGAAAGCGATCCCGCCTGTGTGATCGTCCGGTTTGCGGTACGTTCGCTGGCAGTTGTGATCGGAGTATAATCGACTCATGACATCCTCCAGGAGCTAAGGATACAGCTAGGGATTCGGATTTCAGCATTCGCCACGTACATTCGTGCAATCCAACTTCGGCCAAGACGCACCACGAGACCTCGGCTTAACGTTTGAACATCCTCTCGTGCAGGACCCGACTCGGGTCCTGTACGCGAGGGTGTTCATATCCGGTGAGGCACGAGACACTCGCAGGATGTATGGACAAAGAACGCTGGATGAACGTTGGGACCGGAGTCGATGAGAGATGAGATGATCGACGGAATCCGCTCGATAACCAAGCGGCGAGCTTGCGCATGGACGTGTACGGCTTCCGCTGTACGATTGAATGATCACGGTCTGCGGGCTTTTCCGAGTAACCCTCTGTTGGGGCTGTGTCGTCGGACCTTCACCGACTCGCTCGAACACCATGAACGTTACAATAGCGAAGGACCACGACTCTACAGTGGTCTGCTCATAGCCGGGCTCATACGGCCACCTCTGCGCCATCCCAGGAGAGGCAAGTAGATCGCAAGCCGAATCCGGGCCTGCTTACCCGATCTCGTTCTACTTCTCCTTCATGCCCCGCATCGGGAGCGCGATGGTCACGTTCAACTTACTCAAACCCCTTCCAAGCTCACGGCCCTTGTTATGCTCTTTCCCCATGGTCGAAGTCTCAAGGCCTTTCGTGCCACGTCGAACCTTTTCCGTTGTGGCGAAATACTTGCAATGACCTCTTCGAACACACAACTGGACGCTCGGTGTAAGTCTCGTGCGTTGACGCGGTATTCTGTTCCTAGTCGATCTAATGCATCTTTCCGGATTTTCCCAGTTATAATGAAGGACTTCGACTCGCGGAGCGGAGGGTCGTTTTTGACGTGAAGGGTCTACGTTCACTCGCCGCGCTGTCAGTCGGCCGAACCCCTGCGAACGTTGTCAGCTTGACAAAGCTCGCCGAGGATGGATTCAACCGTGCCTTCCTCGTCACCATGCGCGACAATCGACTTCCAGATGGTTGCGCGCATTCCTTACCCGCTCACTGTGCCCAAGTACTACGCCGTTGCAAGCGAAGTGGCCACGATGGAATCTTCTGCGATCTCACGGGCTGCCGGTTCCGGAGGTGTACGGATACTCGCCCTCGCCAGACGACGAAGCGCGCACCGAGTACATCTTCATTGAATACGTTAAGGGCATGACGCGAGGCGTGGCTTCGAGGGGTGACTGCGCCGGAGCTTGACGTAGATCGAGGACCATGTACGTCTTTCTTCTGCCATTTTCTCTGGACGACATCCTCAATTGACCGATAACTTTCGCGGAAGCAGCGCTCGTAGCAGTAGCCCGCAAGGAGCTGCCTTACCTCGAGATGTTCGGTAGACCGCTTCTGCCGCTTCGGCATATGAGGAGGACCGCCTATCAGTTCAAGGAGCAATCCCCCTCGCTTCATATCGAGAACCTGCGGCGTTACCTCCTCATCGCACCATCACTCGTCTCAAAGGATCCCGCCTTTCATCGATTTTGCATCCGCCATCCGGACCTCCAACCGAGCAATATAATCGTTCGAAGGTCGGCTGACTCTGGTCAATGTCAAGTCGTTAGCTTGCTCGACTGGCAACATGCCTCGGTCCTACCAATGTTCGTCCTCGCTGGCATACCCAACGGGTTCCAGAACTACGGTGGCCCCGTCTCGGACGCGCTGACGCTGCCCTCGCTCCCCGAAGTTCTCGGGGAGTTGGGAGAACCCCGAGAAAACGGCGGCGGGTCAAGTTCACCGAGCGCGCTTGAGGCATTATCACTAGGTCGGGTGCACGATGCAGTACAACGAGCCCCATTTCGAGGCTATGATGGACGCCCTGTGCGTGCTCCGCAGCCGCCTTCACTACCACGCCGGCGACACGTGGGAAGGCGAGACTCGAGCTCAAGGTCGCCCTCATAGAGGCAATGGAGAGTTGGAAGACGCTCACGAGCGGTGAAGCCTCGTGCCCGATTACCTTCAACGCGGAGGACGTGCGCGGGGCGATGGAGCTGGACGAACAGCAGAATGAAGCAGACAGAACTTCTGCAGCAACTCGAGGACTTCCTCTGCCTCGGGCACCAAGGATGGGTGCCAACCGACCGCTGCGAGGAGGCATAGGCGCTCGTCAAGCAGACCAAGGAGAAGGGATTGGCATCGGCGTCGGCTGAGGCAGACCGGGTGGAAATCATGACTCACTGGCCCTACAATGACATAGACGAAGAGAATTATATGTGTTTGAAGCTAGATGATTCAGGGCAAGACGAGTGAGCATTCGGCTGCCCAAGCGATGGCCACACGCTTTGGGCGGTCGTCGACGAAGTACAAGCGGATTGACGATGAAATACGACCGCTACCCGAACAGTTTGGTTCCCTTGTTGAGCGAGTGCGCGTCAGCAACCAGTTGACCTCGGTCGCCGGACAAGCTACCCGTCGAAACAATTTATGCTACTTTTTTCCTGCTGCATCCCCATAGCGGAACTCAAGCCGCGATTTACCTCCAGAGATTAATCTTCCTCGCAAGTATGCCAACGATCGCGGGACATATCGTCGCTGCGAAGATACGCTCGGACGTGCCACGTGGTCTTGTATTATGGTGCCCTTTTCAATGACCATGAGGTCATCAGCATCTCCGGCAACCGCTTCAGATATGATAAGCACAGGACTCACAGCTTGATCATCCTGCTCCTGCTCGTTTGTAGGGGTTGTCCGACGACGACGACCACCACCGGTACTCTGCTTCGTCAAACATGCCCATCTCTCCGCCAATCAATCTGCCGAAATGGCTCGCGGAGAAATCTGACCTCCTCCGACCTCCTGTCAACAATTTCTGCTTGTACTCCGGTGCGCCCAGCTTTCGAACGTACGCCCGTACTTCTATATATCGCTAACGGGACGTTTCTCCTATCCTGCCATCCATACTACCGGTCACGACACGCGATCTACGTCCACACGCACGTCGCACGTCGCACGATAACAGGCCAAGACTTCGTAGTGATGGCCGTCGGCGGGCCCAACGAGCGGAACGACTACCACGTCAACGAGACGGAAGAGTGGTTTTACCAGTACAAGGGCGGGATGCTGCTCCGCGTCGTCGACGGCGAGGAGTTCCGGGACATCCGGATCGAAGAAGGCGAGATGTTCCTGTTGCCAGGTCAGCCATCCCGCTATTCTTGTTCCATACCCCGACCGCGGCACAGCCGTTACTGGTGGTTGACGCTATCCGTGTAGCCAACACCCCTCATAATCCGGTCCGATTCGCTGATACTGTGGGGATCGTGATCGAGCGCGTCCGACCCGAAGACGCAGTCGGTACGTTGCGATTGCACAAACCCTACGCTGCGAACGATGTCACTTACTCCTCTCACCGCAGATCGTCTGAGATGGTACTGCCGCTCGCCAGCGCATACCAAACCGACGATCATCCGCGAAGATGCCTTCCACTGCGTCGACCTCGGCACCCAGCTCAAGCCCTTAATCCAGGTAGGGTCCGCCATCGCCATCGTATCCGGTCGGACGAGCTGACCCTGTTCCCCTCCGCAGAAATGGATGAGCGACCCCGATCTGCGCCGATGTGCAGAGTGCGGCACGGTCGCTGACGCCAAATAAGTGTGAATCGGCGGAGACTTTCAAGGGGTTTTACGGTGGTCTTGAGCCACGATTTCTGCCGATCGGAGGGTGACTCGTAAGATTAAAGAAGGATGTATCTATACCATACCATTATACAGAAAAAGACGAAACCCTAATCCCTGAACCTGTATGTCCTTTACCGACTATATTGTATATCCGCGTATCCAGGCATACCAATCACCTCCTTCCCCGCCAGCGCCCTGAGTAGGTCCGCCCACGCGCAGCACATCCCAGCCGCGCCCTCGTACAAGCTCCACGGCCGGTCGGGCGTGCTCATCACCCCTTCCTCCGTCAACGGCGCCCAGTCCGCCGCGAGCAACGCAAGGTGCGCCGCCTTGCGCAGCGTCTCTCCTCCCTCGCCGCCTTCCTCACCTCCCCCATCCCGCTGTTCGTCCGCATCCCGAGCGATGGTGTCGGTGTCGAGAATCTGAGATGCGGCGAGGAGCGCGTACACGCTCCCGCCGACGCCGTGACAAAGGCCGACGCCCTTGCGGAGGAAGCCGCGGCGGTACACGAGCTCCGCGGCTTTCCGCGCGGCGGACAGGATGGACGGCTCGAGGTCGGGGTGGGCGGAGAGCGCCGCGCCGAGGGTTTTGGAGGTGCGTGCGCGGCGGAGGAAGGTAGAGATGAGGATGAGGACGGCCGGGGCGCCGTGGCACCATCTGCGAAAGGGTGGATGAGGGGACGGAAAGGGTAGATGGGGGTGGAGTGCGTACTGCACCATGTCCTCGTCTGGGTCGATCTCGGGATGGATCGACGCCTTGTGCGGCCAGTTCCCGTCGGAGCATTGTATGCCGATGAGCCATTCTAACGTCTTCGCGATGGCCTCCCGATGCGGCTTGATGGTCGACGAAGGGCATTGGAGCAATATCTGGAGGATGCCGGCTGATCGCACGATGAGAACCCATGCTCCAAACAATGTGCTCGACGCTCTCACCTACACCATGCGCACCGCCGAGGTATCTCTTGCCATGCCATGACCACATCAGAGGCGGACCGTTCCCGTTCAGCTCGTGTGCGTACTCCTTCGCGCCGGCGGCCCCTCTCTCGACGATGTCGTCCACGAGGGTCGTCAAACTCGTATCCGCCACGAGCGGCTCGATCGCACGCACGACCTCCACCTGCTCCCTTGTCGCCTTCGGAAGCGCGCTTCGTAGCCGCAGCAGCGCGTACAGCAGCCCGGCGCGGCCGTACAGGACCTCGCAGCCGTCCTCGCTCATTTCCTCGCGGGACGCCAGGCGGAGGGCGCCGCTGATGGCATTGACGCACGTTTCCCAGTTCTTGGGGTAGTGCAGGGGTGAGCTCGAGCCGAGAAGGTAGAGGAGGACGAGAGTGGCGGTGCCGATGCTCGTCTCGAGAAAGGAGGACCGGGAGCAGGTGCGCGGGGGCGCGATGCGGCTGTGGAGGATCGCGGCGTTGAGGTGCCGGCGCGAGTTCTTGTCCAGCGTCGAGGATGCGAGGGCGTCGACGGATTTGGCGCCGGGAAGATGACGGATGTGGTGGTTCATTAGGATGATCCCTGCGAAACGTACACATCAGCGAGCGCGTTCGTGGGTGTGAGAAGGGGCATCACCTTCGACGCCAACGTACACGCTGCCCGTGGTATGGTGGGTGCCGGCGTAGTGCCTTTCGACGCGCTCAACCGCGGCGGTGAGCGCCTCGAGGATCGTCTTGCGGGTTGCTTCAAGATCCGAGGGCGGTTCGTTATCGTGGGCGATGTAGCGAGTCGACGACAACTCTTCCGGTGCCATATCCGTCTGTGGTGGTAGACATGCAAGTTGCGAACGTATTCCAATTCGGTTTCCCTGGCCGGATCTGTTGTGCTGAGATGCTGACGTCATCATAGACGACACGGTGAATAGAGTTGGGCATTCGTACCGATGTCCATCGCGTGAAATGTCCGATAACCTCCTGGTACTCAATGACACATGGTACCGAGCATCTATCAGCACTGCGAGATTCAAAAGGACCGTAAAGGCCAGGGACAGAGGATACGTACTCAACATAAACATTCGTTGTCGAGAATTAACTGATGCCCGAAAGTTCAGAGGCTTATTGGTAGCATGGTTCGCTCTATCTCAAGAACAGGCTCCAGGGCATAGAATAATACCAGAAGATAATGAAGCTGGTCAAAGCAGAAGGCCGCAAAGTACACTGTACAGTACCCTCGAAGTCGATGGTCGAGGAGACTGGCGAGGGGACGTTCGGCGAACGCCGGGACTGTGGCGTCTCTTTGCCTTCGACCGCGTTGCACTCGCAAGAGCAATTTCTCTGTAACGCGCACGTAACGAATATCTGATGGAATACTGGCCATCTCCTGTCAGACCTCGGACAGAGATTTGAGGACGACGTTATTCAGCAACAGAAATGCTTGCACTCAGCGAACCCCTGCCACTCTTCGGATCCGAGCTTCTGATTCTCCACGTAAATGCGCTCCGCGACTTGGTCTTCGAGTTTCGCCCTGCTCCACCTATGCTCGTGCGCCCTTCCGATGACATGTGGCTCTCGCTTGCAGAGCGAGCCCAAGGAGGGTCATGCGCAAAGGGAGCCGTCTAGCCCAGCCAAATGGTGCATAGCGGGGAAAACGACCGCAACGGGAGCGGCGAGCGGCGACTTCGTTTGCCTTCAGGTTTCCCCACACAGGCCTGGGGACAGCCTGAAACCGAGAACCCGGAGTACACACCCTACTTCGTTTGCCTTCAGGTGGGAAAAGAACTCTCGGAGGGATTCCTCGGTTAACGCTCCGAATATGACATTATCATCGGTCACAACCCTCTCGAAGCTGGCTACGCGTCTCGCAGGGGCTACATAAGCACTAGGACGCAACCGGCGCACGGATCCCCTTTCCCGCTCATGACAGTTACACTCATTCCTGATGTATATTTTGAGGATGTGAGTTTCTCTACCCCTTGACGGCATGGTTCGAAGCTGACGACGCGCACAGCACATCGTTGACTCGTATGAGTGCGTACTGTCCGTTACTTCCTTCACGCAATTCATGATGGACGTCTTTCAGGTGGGCGCTTTGGGGTGAGTGTTTCTCACCGTCTGCTCAATCAGCAGCTCAAGCTTGCTTCAGGCATCTTCTTCGGTGCCGTACTCTGTGGCATTTCGATCATGCAGACATGGACGTATGTTCACAACAACAATGACCGACTGTCCTTACGTGTCTTCGTCCTGGTTACCGTAGTGCGTTTCTCAGTTCGCGTGGAGAAACGAGTCTAAATCCCGCCGCAGCTTTTCGACACCGCAGCGATTGTATCAGTGCCTTTCGCGTTCATAAACTTTGTGAGTAACCTCGCCGTTTTCATTGTCCGGTGCGATAACGTTAAACTCCGTGATAGATCGAGAGCTACGGAGACATTCCTGCGTTGTTGAAGGTTCCCGTGTGAGTTTTCAATCTGGCTGACTGGTGCTGCGCAGTGGTGCCAGCCGACTGAACCGACGAATTGACGGCGATCATCAACAGAGCCTTCCCCATCGAGACCTCCCTATCGAGCAGCGTCATATTCATGGTCCAGATCTACTTCGTTCACCAGCTTTACGTCCGTAAGTCCAACTACGTGATGTTCATGCCGGCGCCATCGCCGAGCTCTTGGTCATACAGTGTCGCAACGAATGACCTCCAGGTTACGACCGCTGCGAGTCGTCGCTGGATTTTTCACGTGCGCGGGATTCGGTGAGCACAAGATTGTCGACGTTATGAGGAGCATACTGAACGTCATCGACAGTGCTGAGCTGGCTCATGATCGCCGCCTCCGTGATCGCCCCTGACATACCTCATTTGAATAGTGGATCGTTTTGTGTACGTTGTTCCACGCCAGTTTGCGCCGAGAATGAAGATGTTTGACGTTTGACGTTCAGTTTTATACCTTGTTCTGCAGCATCGCGTTGCTTCTCTCTGACGTGCTCGCCACAATTTCCTTCTGTTCTGTCCTACAGAGCTTCAAGACGGGCCTTGGGTGAGTGATTTGTGACGACCAGCCTATCCGTTTTGGTCTTATACATCCGGAGACAGCACAGATAACTTTCTCAAGAAGCTTGGCTTTTACCTTCTTGTCCGCGGTTATCTAGTGACTGCGTGCCAACTGGTGACGTTGATCCTGTACGTCTCGTATGCCTCTTCATTGAACACGTTGGCTGAGCAATGTCATGTCATCACTCCGTAGCTTTCTTTGGCGTCATGTGGGCATGGAGTGGACGTTATTTCACATCCTATTATCGAAAGTCTACGTTATCACAATGCGTTCGTGACTCTCTTCCGATTCAGCGTTGTGGACCGACCTCACTTTCTTGCATAGTGGCCATGCTCAACTCTCGCCGGCAATTGAGAGCGTTGCTCGAAGACGTCTCTGTGAGCTTGCCGCCGATCCCATCGGGAGGGGAACTCCGGTTTGCGGACGTGTCGACGTGGGTCGTGGCGGTACGCACCGGTCAGACAGTACAACTTGAGGAGGACTCGGACGTGGTGGGTGCACGATCTTGAGGGTGTTGGTGATCAGATTCACGGCGTGTATAACAGATCACAGGTCCTTTCTTGAATGACGACCACGAGCGCCACTCGGTAGACGTCACGGACTCGGCGGCAGACGACGATGAAGTAAGGACATAGTTTACCTATTATTGGAGGAGTCTCCTTACGTTCTTCACAGAAAGATATGAGCATATCCACTGCCTTCATGCTCGTGGGCGACGAAAAGAAGGTCACCCGAGATGTCGTGAGCAATATGGTATGAGGCTGGCTCAAGTTGTGGTGCATGGACACATCTTTCTTGTATTATTAGATGCATATAGAGCAATATTTACTACGATATACTAAGAAGGAACGACTGAACAAGAAGTATGCAACGACGCGAGGATACGATAACCGATGTGACAGGGCGATTGCTACGCTATTATCTGGTGGTCTATTCTAGGGGTGTTTGACGGGTGACGCACCCGGGATTATTCCGAGGCCGATGTAGGTGTTGTGTGATAGTTCGAATATGTTCGAATGTCCGTAATGCGTGAAAGAGAGTCATGTGTGGTGACGGATGGCGTCCGCGCGGGATAGGCGGCGGCTCTTACGTGCGGGAGACGAGGTGGCACCTTCTCCCTGTCCTGCATCGCACGAGGCCTTGCGCTTGATCCTACCGTCGTTCTGGACCGGCTGGCTATTGCTGGAGCAGCTGTGGTATGATTCATCGACATCCATGTCACATGCCGAGGTCGGAACCGCCCCAGGAGCTGAAAGTGATGAAGACACGATCAAAAGCGGCGAGAGGTCCGGCTGAGCCACCATTGCGGGAGCCTCAAACGGGGATGCCATCCGAGGAATAGGCAATTCGACGAGATTGGAGCCGTACCCGCGACGCCGCCGATCGCTGAATCTGGCCTCCGGCAATTCGTTGCATGCGAGCCATACGGGATCCGTCGGAAAAAATCCCGTTTTCTCGACCTCGAGGCTTGGGAGCCATTGGGGTTCTTGGATCGACGGCATGTCTAATAGTCTAAGCAGGCAATCGATCAGTTGTAGAGCACTACAGGTTGGGGGCCAGGGTACTGACAGCATGCTGGAGGAAGCTACAGTGGCACCAGCGCCCTGCTCCAAATGAGCATCCGGCGGGTACGGTTCGCACACTGTGTTCAAAGAGCCAAGTACCCTATAGAATAGAGTCAAACAACTGAGCAAGCTATCGCAGAATATGTCACAAATAGTACCGCATCGGGGACCACGGAGAACCGTAGTTGGCGTGAACGTCGGCCTGCGACGCCATCGCAACTGTCGTGCTCCCAGAGCTCGTGTACTGCTCTGGGCGACTTGCGAACATGTTCCTTCAAGCTGCAATTCGATCTTGGAGGTCAATGTCACGACACCGATGAGCAAGACGAGGTCGACAGCGTCGCTATAGAGAAGATAGGAGTTGGAGGCAAAGGAGCAAAGTAAGCGGGATGCGGGACAGTGCCACCGATTTGTTTGGTCACCGTTGGTTCAAGGGACCCACCCTTAGAACCCATTTATGGAAGTCGGTCGTTATACTGCGAGCTGCGCCAGGCTGAGCCTTGTGCCGTTTCGGTCGCGACAGATCATATTCGTAACTAACTTACGGCGCCGTAGTTCCGACAGTACCGAATGCCAGTTTGCAAGACAAACGAACCGACGAATGTTTACTAGTCACTCGTCTTCTACTGAACCATCTGTTAGTAAATTCGTTCACATATCTTCGTCTGTGACATTGTAGGACCAGCCCGGCATCCAATCTGCCTCAGATTTTGTCGCCGTCAATCCCACCTCCTTGGTCCGCTTGACGAGCGTCAATACCTCCTTGTAGCGCTTTGCAAGCACCCATCCCTGGGGCCCGAGGTGGACAAAGGCCTGGAGTTCTGCTTTTAGGTCAGATCCATCGTCTCGCGCACGCCTTCCGCGCCAAAGAAGATCGGGCGCGATGTTTTCCTGCCCACGAGCTCCTGCCGCCTCTGCGTTGCTTCTATGAGGACGACCTCTAGCTCGAAAGTCTCGCCTTCCATGTGACTGGCGTGGTGGTGAAGGTGGTTTAGAAGTTTGCAGAGAGGATTACACATAATGTGGAAATCCGGGGCCTGTTGTATAGCAGCATGCACCTGGCGTAAGTAGTAAGGGCATTGTCAAAGGCACCTTAAGTTGCTCGTTACCGGGGAGAACGCGGGCTTGTCACCGTCCAGGTTGAAATACGTGAGGCCATCCATGAGGAAATGTATGTAACATGGAGGCACGAACGCATCCATCCCACCAGGTCAATGGACCACATTAATCTGGCCAAGTTCCTCCGTTATTCGGTCCGAAAGCTCGTCATCCATATTAACCTGGATGTTGTCCAGATCCAACTCCAACATCATCCCAGCCGTTTCGTATCTCTGGGTGAGCATGTCCTCACACTCTTGTACGAACTCAGCGGAGAAACCCTCGTTTCGATGTCCCAGCGTGCGCGGGAGTCGCCGCAGGGGAACGGGATTCGCCGACGGATTGAGGAGCCTCACGACGATCTCCCAGGCGTTCAGGCACACTCAGTACTCAGTCATGATGTGTATGACGTTTTCGCAGCGCTCGAGGTAGCGCAAGGCGGGGAAAGCGTTGTCGATAGCGTTGAGACGCAGCAATCTACGTGAAGTCTCTTCATGCGATCCATATGGTTCTCGAGAGCATAGCTCAGGTCAACGTCATGGCGATAGCGATGGCATTCGCTTCTGGGCAAATAGAATGAAAGAGGCACGCGCCGCAGCCCTGAGCAGAATAGCTTTTTGAGATCCAGGCTTCGTCGCGGAAGCGCCGCCAAGGGGGATGCCGTGAACAGATTGATTTCTCGCCACTTGCGAGAAGAAAGTAATCGGAGGGAAAGAGCGGCTTGAGCTCCGCTTCCGGAACGCTGAAGGAGATTCGACGGGAAGTTTGGTGACCGGAGCCAGCTGGTTACGGCGTGAGCGAAGGACACGCATTCGCTCGACAAGGGATTCGATCTGTTCGAGCAGCGGTCGTGTGTCATCGTCAATCCGCTGTCGTTCGTCGACGACTGCCCGAGGCCTTTGGCTGCGATAAGCAAGGTCACGCATGTAAATAACAGGGGAAAAGCTTACAGGCTAGTATGTAAGGGCGTAGTTTGCATGGCTACTGCACAGTCAGACAACCATATCAGAGGGTTACTCCAGAGACAGTGATCTATCGTACAGCGAAAGCCGTACACGTCAATGCCCACGATGAGAGCTCGCCGCTTGGTTATCGAGTGCATTCCGTCAATCCATCTCATCGACCATCGACCATGGTCCCAACGTTCATCCAGCGTCCTTCGCCTACACATCCTGCAAGTGTCTTGTGTCCCGCTGAATACGAATACCCTCGCGTACAGGACCCGAACGTCAAGCCGAGGTTTCGTGGTGCGTCTTGGACGTAGTGGGATTGAACGAATGTATGCCGAATCTCTAGCTGTATCCTTAGCTCCTGGAGGATGACATGAGCTGATTAGCTTCCGATCACAACTGCCAGAGAACGTACCGCGAACCTGACGATCACTCGGGCGGGATCGCTTTCCCCGCGGTGTCGTATGAGACTCCCCCGTTCTCATGGACGCATATTGTCGGAACTGACGTCTGGTGTGTAACCGTTTCTGACGATCGCTGGTATCTTCTAATGTGGTTGCAGAAGCGGCGCCTCCGAACGACCTCCGTGGTTGGTATAGGTCGTCAACGCGAAGAGACCCGGATGGGCATCGAAAGCGACTTGGTAGTGCTGTCGGAGGGCCGTCAGCGTAACTCGTAGCGTATGCACCTCCCTCTTACCGAATGCGATCAAGGCTCATTGACCCCAGGCCCACCCGATGCACGCGGCGTGGACGTTTCATCGAGCGTGGCAGACCCTCCTCGAAAACGACCTTGGTTACGCGATGTCAGGAAACCGGGACATGTGGAACGCTTACAACATTGCGACGACGCCGACATCGCTCCAAGACAGCACTGTCCTAAGGTCTCTGTTGCCTGTGTGTCACTTTCTGTATCTTAGACTCCACCAAACATTCTGCTTACCTCCATTAACAGCACCATGTTGTAGCTTTGCACCCTGGAAGGATCAGTCAAGAGTAACCTGTGGGTAGGGGATGAGAAAAAAATTGGGGGTGATTTTATGAATGTAAAATCATACCTGATTTTTTACTCGATCCTTGCATCCTTGCGATTACTACATCGTGGGTGGTTCCCTAACGACGACACGTTCTGGTTAGCGTGCCTTTGACATCCGACGGAGAGCGACACAGTGTATTCGCGACTTACTTCAATCACCTTGTCTACTGGTACGTCGACGCTGGCCACCGTGTCCTAAGTGGCTCCTGACACAGAGTTATCAGTTATGTTCTCGCATTATGTCGGCGGCTTCGCGGCTTATAGGAGTGGCCAGTCGCGTACGGGGAACGGGGTAAATGGTTGGTCTTGGTTAAATGGCGCCGTCGTATCTTTACGCTTCAGTCTCTGGCTGTACCGGCCCTACGTCGAGACGGGCCGTCCCGGGTAAAGAGAGCGCGCCTAAGGACAAGCGCGCCTAAGGACAAGAGCAGCCTACGGCGGCCTGAGATACACGCATGGGGGTGCGTTGACGCTGGCCATGGTGTCATGCACTAACACAGATCCCTCAGTCATTTGCTCGCTGCATGCTGGTGATTCTGTGGCTTACGGTCATGGGAAGACGGTTGACCTCCGGCACCAGCGACGATTTCACTCGGTGGCGTGACGCCTATCTCTTCAAGACTGAGTTGCTGACTACACCGACAGGTGGAGGCGGAGGGTCGGAAGGGCGCTCAGGGATAACGGCATTTCGCGACGGCGGCAGATGCACTGTGGGGTCGAAGTACACCCGGGTCGCTGGGATGGGGCGGATGGGGCGAAGGTCCTGGGTGCCACCTGGGAGGGCTGTGATGGGCGTGGTGAGTTCGCTTCCAGTTCTGGGTCGATCATAGTATCATTTCTGATGTTCGCTGCTCCATTCCATACAGGACCCCGATTCTTCGCCCTCCTGGACGATAAGCCTTACACGAGGTATTGCTATACCGTCGGAGCAGCCGGAGGACTTTGGCTAGGCCTCATGAGTGCAATATAACTCCATACGGAGACGAAGGGATTCCCTGCACTTACACGACGAGTCAAGGGGAGATCGTTACGATTGGTCAGGAAGCCTGACGGTATTCTCCGTGACCTCTTCGTAGCCTAGCCCGCCGGTATGTGTACCACCGTCCGGTGTCAATATCAGTGGACCGCGGTGTGCCAAATCCGGACGATACGTATGAAATATATTCCTTGTTCGCCTCAGGTCTAACGATGGTACGAAAAGGGCAGAGTCGATCGGCAACGCGGTAGAAGGGGTGAGCCGCTGTGGAACTCCGACGCAGTCGCCTCGGAACATCGCGACGTCGGTCTCCACGATTCAGAACAAACGGCACGTCTCGTCTCGGTCAAGTACGTCCGATACTTGTTCATTTCACGGCAGTTTCGAATAAAGCTCCCAAATTCCTACCTAACCCAGCTCGCCGTGGAGGGCGACTCCGATTCCCGGAAGTAGCCGCTCATGTGTATCCCACGTCGAAAGAGCCATTCGTTAGCGACCAACGAATCGGAAGCCTCGACACGCTCTCCTATCGCCGACGCCTCCTGGCCGAATGTCCCGTGTTAGTTCGTCGAAGCCTTCAGAACATGTTGTAACGACAGTTCCTTCACCCGTAATATTTCCAGACCCTCGCACGTCTCGTTCGCCTGGACGCAGTTCGAACTGGTACTTCACAGAAGCTCGGGACCTGAACGACTCGCCGCTGATATAGGAAGTTTCATAGGCAAGCGACCGAGTGCGCGCAACGTCCCACCGCGAGCTACTCACTCAACGTTTGCGCATATACGTGAGCACGGGCCAACTCAGCGGGTGTTGTTGTTTGCTGATTTCTCGTGCGCGTCCGCTCAGGATGGTGTTCTGCTCAAAGTGCGGGTTCGAAGGGACGATTGAATTCGTCGAAGCGCACATCGCTATCGCTCAGTAAGGGATCAATAGCATTCGGTATTCCCGTATCTAACCCTTCGTGAAACAGCCGAGAGAGCAAAGTCTATATATATCCGACGGCGGTTAGGCCGATGGACGTTACGAAGACGGCTGCTCCCTCCTGCGCTCCCTCCTTCCCCTCGAAGACAGCTGCTACACCCGGCCCTTCCTCCTTCCATCTCACGACTCCGGCCGAGCAAATCGTCCTGCCTCCTTGCTCCTCGATATTGGACCCCGCGCTGTGGTGCCCACCGCCTCCTGGACCCGTGGCGCCGGTTGCTCCGATCAGGAAGTTGAGCTGCGAGGCAGCGGGCCGCGATTTCCACGAGATCCTTGTTCGTTTGTTCCCGTCAATTTTCGCGCACGGGGGTCAGGAGGATCCCGCCTACGGACCAGGCCAGGGCGCGTCTCACTACCGGACGCACACCGACGCTTGACCTCTTGTCGTCCCGAACAGCAATGCTCTCCCTCGGTGCTCCCTGGTTCCATCAGCCATACACCGTTTCTATTATCATCTTCGGCACCATACACGACGGGCCATGGACTTTTCAAATCTCCGTCTCCGCACTATCGTATCGCGTCTCTGAAATCGGCCGTGAGCGTCGGTATCCATCGTAGTTACTTTCCGTCTCACCTGTGATATCTCCCGTCGCTTCCTCGTTCTACTGCCGTGTATGCGTTGCATTTCCACTACGCCATGAAGTTCATGATGAACCATAAACTTTAATTAACATTTGCCATATTATGAGCTCCAACGTCCGTGTCGTAACATGCACGAGGGATTAAACCGCAATGCTGCGTGGAAGACGTCGCAATCAGCTGGAGTATTCGGCCATCTGAACGCCGACGGGTCTGGGTGCCCTACCAGAGGCGTGTGAAGGTGCAGCAAGCTTCGGGACGTGTTCGATCAAATGTCGTGTTCTCTGA
The DNA here is from genome assembly GCF_000264995.1 of Punctularia strigosozonata HHB-11173 SS5. Taxonomy (NCBI): domain Eukaryota; kingdom Fungi; phylum Basidiomycota; class Agaricomycetes; order Corticiales; family Punctulariaceae; genus Punctularia; species Punctularia strigosozonata. The sequence continues at coordinate 312,190 of NW_006767448.1, read as the reverse complement.
TATTTGGCTCTGCTTAGGCTTAAGCTTCGAGAGATTGCCCTTTCCCAAATCGGCTGTTTTGGAGACTACTTTCACACACGAAGAGCTCTTGTATTCGTACAGCGGAGCTAAGAAGGACTTCTGAGGTGATGCCACGGTGGATGAGCACTTCGCGGCAGCGCGGCGAGTCAAGAACGCGATACTCACGGTGATTCCTCAGGGCGACGAAACAGAGGCTGATTGTTGTACGCGAACTGGGTTGAAATGCTGTTCAGGGAGCACGACAAGGCATTCTACCTTGGTCCTCAGCGGCGCAGAAAACATGGACCGGCAGTCGCTGTGGCAGGATTTTAATCAAACCTTCACGCGGTCCTGATTGCAGCACTCCCCTCAGGCCACTTCGTGTGCCTGCGTTAAGCACCTCGAGGCCAGTCAAAGGGTCCGTCATACGGTGACAAGTGGCGGTCTATTCCGCAGCGGCAATTTTTCTTGGATCTCCGCCGCGAAGCTTCGACCGAGCAGGGGTAGATTGAAGTATGTACGGCGCCAGCCGCCTTCCTGATCGCGACGCAACGCGTCCTAATCTGGACAAGGTATCCCGCAAGGCACTCTCCGCCGTCCTTATGGTCTCTATGTGCCGCCGATTGATGGTGCAGACCATCTCGGAAGACTGCGCGGAACGTTTCCTTTTCGGATGCGTTTGCCGAGTTTCTGCGCTCCAACACGTCGCGTCTCGACCGACACCGGGGTCCTCTCGAGCTTGCGTCAGAAGCAAACGATAGTCGGAACGTTCTGCTGGACCGCGTGCGAAAGGCTCGGGACCTTTCGACAGCTTTGCCTCACGGCCGGTTGCTCTCTTAAAGCGTCAGGATGAAACGGAGAGGCCAAGACCCGGACGGGTTTTTTAGCGACTCGGCCTTCAGTTTCTTCCTCCTCGATGGCACGCTCGCGCACCCAGACGGTTGCTTCTCGCAGAAAGTCCGCAGTTCCTAGGATCCAAAAGGCGGTGCGTCATACGTGCTTTCACGACGTTGGATCCGACGATTTACGCCACGCTAGAAGAACTCCAGCAAGCCTGTACGGTGCCCCGAATGCGACAAGGTGATCAATCGGAGTAACGACCTGGGACGGCACAAGAAAGTGCACAACAAGGCGCTTCAGTGAGTGCCCTTCTCCTCTGACCCGAGCGAATCACTCAAGACACTCCTGCGCGGTGCAGTTTGATAAAATGCCCAGTCGAAGGGTGCAAGCGTGCGGTGCTACAAGCGTCAAACTTACGGTATCATATGACCGCGGACCAGTACGTGATGCTTTCTCCGCATGCATTCCAACTTGAAGACTCATCCACTCGTTAGCGGATGGCCCCCTATCCTGTATTGGTGCCTGGTTCCAGGGTGCGACTTCGACGGCAACATGCCGTCGACGTACACGCGGCACTGCAAGAACAAGCACAAAGTCAGGCCGACGGCCTTGTACCGGTCCATCGGTCGGAGGTCCCATCCGATCTACGACAAGATCCAGAGGGGTGAAATCGACGAGATTCCTTGGCCACTCCCGCGCAAGCCCTCCGACGAGCGACTTGAGGAGGTTAAAGATTGCCCGGTGAAGGCTCCGAGATCGCCATCGGCCACGGTGACCTTCCACGACGTCGAGCCTCGTCCTCGGTACCTGGTTCCGACCCTTCGTCCCTGCACATGGTCCGACGAGGAGATCCGTGCGGCCGCGCCCGCACAGTCCCGCGACGACGTGCCGTCCAGCACTTGCTCCCCCTCCCCGAGGGCTGCCGAGCAGGTCGTGCTTCCTCCCTGCTCGTCGATCATGGACCCCACGTCGTGGTGCCCGCCTCCTCCTCGACCTCAGGCGAATCCGATCCCCTTCAACGCGGTGGATTTCAACCTAGCAGGCCGCCGGGATAACGTCTCCTGCTTTTTCCCATGGAGCCATTCGTACGCGCGCCAGGAGGCACCCTATTACGGGCAACACCAAGGCGTGTCGCACTACCGGATGTCCACCGACTCGTGACCGTGAGGCATCGAGAAAGACGACGCTCTGCCTCGATTCGGCATCAGCGAACCAACCAAGGCAAAAAGATCTTGGACGCCGTACACGACGCGTCATGACCTTCTCTCGTCTCCGTGCTTGCATTGTTATCTCGCGTCTCTGTAATGGGTCGTGAGCGTCGGGATCCGTCGTAATTTCCTCCCCTCCTACCTACTGTATCTCCCGTCGCTCTGGTAGTTGCGCTGCTATCAAAAACCGTTGCCGCTGTCTCTGCCTATGCGCGCAAAGTAAAACAAATAATGTCGTTCAGCCGTTGACGTACCTGCTTCGGAATCGAGGTATCCAAGTTATCTTGGAGCGACTGGGCACGCTTGAGCCATCCCGATCCGAGAGCCAAGGTACCGATACTCAGCGACTTTGCGCTATTCTTGACGAGATTTTGGGTAGGTACACGCTATGATGCCTCAAGGTGGACAGAGTGGGAAGCGATGGTCATGCAGAAGGGAGGGCGTCTGCGATGTAATTCCATGAGTGTAGAACAAGCGCGAGTACTTAGACGGATTCTGCTATACGACAGATAGCTAAAGGAAACGGTGTCTTCGGTCAACCGTTAAGCGCAGACGTACACAGTATGGAAGCCCGACGAACTAGTGATGGAAAAGCATCTCAACGCAAGTCCATCCGATGCGTCCGCGCGCGTGGGTGCAAGCATACTGCGGACTAGGGGGCAGCAATAACGCCGTGCATATAGATAGTTTGACGCAGGACGATTAACTCGATGACAAGTGTGACCAGACCGAGAAAGGCCGTTGTTATGATGGTGCCATTTTGTCCGAGTTTGACGCCGTCGTCGGGATATCCTAAGAAAGCATAGATGTCGATGATGTGCACCATACGACGGATGCGATTTGCTCACGGAACGGAAGGAAGAAAGGCGCTCAAAACTCACAACTCGACACCGTTCGGTCAGGTGACCACATGGGGGAGAATTGGCGCCGGCCTGCAGCGGAGGGCTTTGCGGCTTTGCGACTCCTCCAGCTGCGTTCAGGATATCCGAAACCCAATCAATCAGTAGGACAGCGTCGCTTGGTGCTCGTCATTCGTCGTCTTGACCAGAGCTCCGCTGAAAACGCTCACGTCGACGACGGAATGCCGAGCCTTGATCGACGGGCGCAGTCCCCGCTTCCAAAGGACAACTCTCGCGCAAATGGCGAAGGGGTCGGTCGTTGTGAGATGGTGATTCACCGACTATCAGGCATTAACGTGTGCTCGATGTCCCTTCGCGTCATGACGCCAGCAGCTTGCCGGTCAGCACAGTCGACGGGGCGCAAGGGGCCAGATATGGCGGGGTCTACTTGGAGAGCATCGCGTATCAACGATCGGCAAATAGTGAACGGTCTGAGAGAGGGGCGATTAGTGAAGACGAGGGAATGTTGAGTACGTCGGTCATACCAGTCTTTGGCGCACGTTCGATGACCTCCGGCTGCCGGCGTTCCTAGTTGCCACGCGTCACTCGAAGTATGCAGCTACGCCGCAAGTATCGGTGATCCAACACATCGACCTTGTGCTCGGCCTATATCACGAAGTATTGAACGAGAGATGCTCTTCATGACGTCTGATAAACCTGTGGTCGAAAATGCCAATCCACCGTGCAAGGAAGCCATCGCAGAGTTCGCTGTCGTGGACCTCATACCACTGCATCTACAAGACATCAGCTCGCGAAGAAGGTACGTCGCCATGCTTCGGCCTCTGGAGCGTACTAACCACGCTGTTTTGGGATTCAGCGACCATGAGCTCGTGCGTTGCAGTGTCGAGCGACCGTATGCTGAGTGTTGGCGCTGTCGTCCAGACGATCCTTGCGCACCTGTCTCGGATCGCACTCTTCGTCCACAGGGAATATGAGCGACCCATTCGTCTGATCATCGTAGAAGAGAAACTCACGTCAACGACCACCGAATCAAGCCACTTCGTGGTACGACCGGAAGTCAAACTGGTTCAGTGCCGAGCCACGGCCTTATCGGCGGAAGACGACGACGTCGCACGAGATGGGGTATGTTGTCGTCGTCGTCTGCTTCGGCCTACAGGTCTCGTGAGGTCAGTGGTCTCGCTACACGCAGGTCGCTGGTGCTCATACGAACGTTCCTTTGGTGGCCTGAAGATTCATCGTGTTTGCCAACCTCTCAGGTTTCATTGGATCACAGACGCAGTAACACGGTCGCGAGTCGGGTCGTCGTGAAACGGGCCGTGCATTGCGCCCAGCACTTGGAACATGGTGGGTATGTATTGAGTGGCTTGTATCGTTTTGTCTGACGGTCGGTTTCTGTGGCGGTCACAGATCAACGGGCTAAAACTGTGGCCCTCGTCGTGCTTCACCCAAAGGCCGCTGGCGCCGCTCGTGGAGAGCCAAACCATGAAGTCCACCATAGACAAGCCTACGCGAGAGGTGAACATGCCGGCTCGCTGGGGAGGGTTTCCGGCGCTCGCTCAATGCCGGTCGTACCTGGTCGTTGTTATTTCGGCGGACGCGCCGGCTGATCTGGGCGGGGTCGAAGAAGCACTGCGGCAAGCGAGGCGAGGTTTACCTCAATCCACAATCGATCACTACGTCGTTTCCTCGTGGTTGATGCTGTACTTTTTAGGATATCTTTGTCCCATCGGCCGCTCTCGACGATCGTGCTCACACGAGGACCTATAGTGCTCCCGGAGCTTGCGGGGTCCTATGCCGTGGGTGAGGTTCTGGCTAAGGTGGTACTTCGCACTCGCGCGACGAGTCAGACCCGCTAATTTATGCGGTCATAGTGGACTTCTCGGTATCGACGACTCGCACTCCGCCACGACGATACACCGTTACCTCAACCTACTGTCATTTCCTGCCACTCCGTCATCATTATAGTACGCCAGGTTCGCCAGCATTTCGCGGAGTATAAGCGCCGTGGTCGCATCGCATCCGCGTCCTGTTGTATTTCACGTCTTCTTCTTGCGAAGCGTTTCAGATAATGCCCCACGAACTTTATCAGACGTTCGCATCTGGGCATTTCACACCGACGACGTCGGGGAATTTCAAGAACTTCTGATCAGCGTGAGCTGTTCGGAACAGGGGGGATATGGGGTTGCATCGGACGTGGCTCTGACTCCGCCGCAGTCGAAAGGCGAGGCGAGCGATGCCGCGTGGTCATGTCTGCCGTCCGTTCTGCAGGTGCACGAGAACTCTCGATGGAATAGGTTCGCCCGACAGGCTTCGTCGAGCGTTCCCTTTTCCAACCGATTTTTGCGCACGCTGATATTCGGAGATGCTGTCTGCCCTGCTAGCCCCCTTTCAGGACCTCTGGTACAGAGCCGATGAGAACTCTCTCCATCGATACAAGCTGTCGACTGACGAATCGACGAAATAAGCACGAGGGGGAACTCAGGGTCCTGTACAGCTTGGTCCGCTCGATTGCCTACATAAATCGTCAAAGCCAGGTCGACCACCCCCATAGTCCCCTCGCCTCCTATTCACAGTTCTACGCCGCCCTGCCAGGGTTGTCATGGTTAAAACCTCTCGTTCTGGCAAGCAGCGCTTGAAGCCCGGACGGAAAAGAGTAGTATGTGGCGTTCGCGGCCTCGACGTCGGCCCCCTGTATTGATCCCTCCGTAGAATCCGCTACCGCCAATCCTACCGTTCAGATGCTTGTACTGCCGTTGCGGATTTGCTGTCAAATCCGCGTGCATACGGCACCAGAAAACACACCTCAAGGATGACGCCAAAAAACCATTGTACGTATCTGTTACAGCGGTCACTTGACGCAACATCTGACACGGCGCCTTACAGCATGTGCCTCTGCCTTTGGCCTGGCTGTGAATTTGTTACCATCCACCAGAGCGCTCTCAAGGAGCACGTCAATTTACAGTGAGCCACGTTCCATTATCCCTGGTGCCGTTTCTAACGGTTGCACCCTAGCACCGGCTTAGTCAAGTTCGACTGCCTTATCGAAGGCTGCGGCTGGACGAGCTTGACGTCCTCTTGCCATACACGGCACGTTCAGAACGTGCACAAGACGACTCCGCTGGCCATCTACGAGAAGATGGGCCGCTCGCCCTGGCACCCGGCGATCAACTTGAGGAAGCAACTCGCACGCACTCTCAAGGCGAGCATTCCATACAGATGGCCGCTCGGTATATCGTCGCCCGCTTCTCCCGTCCCTACGCTGCAACCTCGCGCATGGTCCGAATCCGCTTCCGATCGGCAGCATGAGCCCGAGGCGTTTGACCCCTACTCTGGGATGCCCATCGTTGCCATCGCCAATGCAC